>NW_028135063.1:0-120000 GCF_964662115.1 Mustela nivalis
TGTTCTTATTGGTGCCTCAGGAAACTACCATATGCTGGTATTGGAAACGAGGCCTCTGAGGAGAGATGCCTGGAAACCAAAGCAATGGATCTGTTTAGGTCCTAGGGGCCTGTGCGGTTCAATATTCTTCTCTGGGGACATCTGTTGTCTGAGTGGAGGTAGTTGCTCAGCTGGTTTGAGATCACCCCTGTTTTTCATGGGCGGCCTACACTATTGGGATGGTCTCGGTTACTTTGGAGGTTTTTCCTAATTTGCAAGGTTGTGGCCAATGGAATGGGAAGAATTCCCTTGAAAGGGAAGCACAGTCCTGAGGTGTGTCTCCAGGGACCCGAGTGTGGAGCGTGTGTGGTCCAGGGCTATTTGGACAAAAGTCTGAAAACACAAACTCCACTTAGGTTGTGGGATGTAGGTATGGCCGGCCCGATCTATAGACCGTGAGGAGACCTCTTCGGGATATGAACAAAGGGCGAATGTGATGTGCATGCTCATGCTTTTTTTTTTTTTTTTTTCTGGAAATGTGTCACCGATTGCCATGGAATGTCGGGGTGTCCTCATGGGCCATCGATGAGGCTCCCTTTCTGGGGATTTGACCCGATTCCAAGAGATTGGGGTCATTCTGTGGGAAGGGAGGAGGCCGTTCTGGTTTTTTGTTTTTGTTTTTTTTTTTTAACCTCAGGTGGACCACCAAAAGAGGGATTCCAGAGCAGAGTCGTGGGTGGGGGCAACAGGACAACCAGACCTCTGGTTAACATTGGGACCTAAGAACATGGCAAGCCCCTTATGTGGGCTCTTGGTCCAGACACTGAGAGGCCTTCCTTGAGGATAGGTCTCACACTGAGTTTCACAATGTGTTTTTGTGCCCAAGGAGCCCCTCAAGTCAGGGCGTGGCCTAATGTACCATGCTGGTTTCTCCTACACTGAACATTGCACAGTATGGGAACCAAAAGTTTTCTGGCAATGGGGAAGATGGAGTTCTAATTTCTGCAACACTTTCACTCCTGGACTGTGATTGGATTTAAGGTCTAGGTTCTGAAGCCTGAAAACTGAGGTTGGGAAGAGATGAAGCCCTAAGGCCATGGTGTGTCTGATGTGCTCAGTGTTCGGCCAGCTGTTGTGTGTGGGTTGGGAGGTGCAGGCTCAGGCTGTGGCAGACAGGGAATTAGTGCCCTGGCTGGACTGTATCATTGGGGTGCAGTCGAGTTTTGTGCAGGATGGTACTAATTTGTGGTTACTGGGTAGCCCCAGAGGCAACGTTTTTCTTCTGGAGGAAAGACACAGTGCCACATTGTGACTCCAAAATTCCCAAACTGGAAGGCTTTTGGGCCAGGAGTGTGAGGAAAAAATTCTGAGAACACAAGCCAGACTTAGATTTCGGGGTGAGGGGACGGCAGGCACCCTCTGCAGAGATGATTCGAGATCTTGTATACCTGAAGACAGAGCTAGGATCAGACGTTTTCTTAGGTCGGAGTTTCTGTCCATGACGGCCCGTTCATGAAGGGGAGGGTGTCACGAGGACATGGAGGTTTTCCCACGATGGGAATTGTGAGATGCCCGAACCACAATTATTCCTTCTGTGGGACAGTCGAGACATGTTGGATGGCTCCAGGACATCCCATAAGGAAGTTATCCAGAGCAGGGTTCTAAGGATGGATGCGTGGGCAGCCTGCTTCCCATTCCAGGTGTCTCATAGAGCCAAGGCAAGTTCGATCTGCTGGATCTAGGGGAGCAACCGAGGCGGGTGTTTTGAAATGGGTGAGTTGAGGATGGGTCATAATGTGCATTTGTGTCCATGTAGACCTTGGAATGGGGTGCTTGATCCGGGGCCTTGTGGGATGTTCATAACCGGAGGTTTTGATGGAGCTCTAAAGAGTATATTTCCTATATAGAGAAGAGAATTGTTTTGATGAGTTCCTAAGGAATCTCCCATATGCTGGTATTGGAAACCAGGCCTCTGAGGAGAGATGACTGGAATCAAAAGCAATGGATCTGATTAGGGCCTAAGTGCCCGTCCAGTTCAATCTTATTCTATGGGGATATCTGTCTCTGGGTCTGAGTGGAGGTGGTTTCCTAACTTGTGAAAGATCATCCCTGTGTGTCCTGGGCAGCCAACACAATTCAGATGGCCTGGGGGAGTTTGGAGGATTCTCGTAATCTATAGGGTTGTGGCCAATGGAAATGGCAGAATTCCCCTGGAGAGTGAAGCCACAGTCCTCAGGTGTGGCTCCAGGGGCCCCAGCTTGGATGGTGTGTGGGCCAGGACTGTGGGGACAGAAGTCTGAAAACACAAACTCAGCTTAGGTTTGGGGATATATGTATGAAGGCTCGATCTACAGACCGTGAGGATTTTCCGGGCTATGAACAAAGGGCGAGTATGTGGCGCTTGCTCAGGGTTTTGTCTCTGGATTTTGTGTTAATGGTGGCCGTGGAATGTCGGGGTGTCCTCAAGGGCCATGGACAATTCTTTCTCTGGTGATTTGGCCTGATCCCAAGTGGTTGGGATCATTCTGTGGATGGGAAGAGTCCTTTCTGTATTTTTTTTTTTTTACCTCAGGTGACCCACCAAAGAGGGATTCCAGAGTAGAGCCCTGAGTAGGGGTGATTAGACATCTCGAACTCTGGTTGAGATTGGGGGACTAGGGGCTTGGCAAGCCCCATTTGGGGGCTGTTGTTCCAGTCACTAAGAGGCTTTACATGAGGATAGGGCTCACGCTGAGGGACACAATGTGTGTTTGTGCACATTGTGGCCCTCAGGGATAGGTGGGGCCTCATAGTCCATGCTGCTTTCTCCTACAATGAACATTGGACAACATGCCAACCACTAGGTTTCTTGCCAAGGCGAAGGAGAAGTTCTGATTCTTGCATCACGTTCACTCCTGAGCAGTGAGTGGAGATAAGGTCTAGGTTCTGAAGGTGAAAACTGAGGTTGGGTAGAGATGATGGCCTAAAGCCATTGTGGGTGTGATATGCTCTGTGTACGGCTAGCTGTCTGGGTGTTGGACTGGAGGTCTGCCCTCAGGCTGTGTCAGACAGGGCTTTAGTGCATAGGCTAGACTGTATAATTGGGGTATGGTCGAGTGGCATGCAGGTTGTTACTCATTTGGCGTTTCTGGTTAGCCCTATAGGGCAACATTTTTCTTCTGGAGGGCAGGCAGAGTGCTCCATTGTGTCTCCAGAATTGCCTAACTGGAGGGGTGAGGCCAGGATTGTGAGGAAGGAAGTCTGAAAACACAAGCTAGCACGAGTTTTGGGGCCAAGAGCATGGCAGGCCCACTCTGCAGAGGTTGAATCGAGATCTCCTGCACGTGAGGTCCAGGCGATTATCAGATGTTGCCTCAAGCTGGAGTTTGTGTCCATGACGGCCCCTTCCTGAAGGGGGTGGGGGCGTCATGAGGCCAGGGAGGTTTCCCTACGCTGGGAGTTGTGAGCTGCTCCATACTTCAAAGTTTCCTTCTTCAGGACAGTCGAGTACTATTGGATGGTTCCAGGATGCCCCATACAGAAAGACTCGAGAGCAGGGCCCTAAGCATGGATGCCGAGAAACGCTAACTCACCTTCCCATTGCCTGGTGGAGACAAGGCACGCTCAATCTGCGGGCTCTTGGGTGAGCTACCCAGAAGCCTGAGTTTAAATGGACTCTGCCGAGGATGAGTCATAATGTGGGTTGGTGGCCATGGAGACCTTGGAATGTGGCAGTAGTTAAGGGACTCTGCAGGATTCTCCAACCCGAAGGGCTTGACACAACTCCAACAAGGAAGCTTCCCATGTGGAGATGAGAGGTCTTCTGTCTGGTGCCTCAGGAAAGCCCCGTATGCTGGTCTTCGAACCCAGGCCTCTGAGGAGTGATACCTGGACACCAAAGCAAGAGTTCATAATAGGGCCTAGGGGCCTGTCTGGTTCAATCTTCTGTCTCTGCGGATATCTGTCTGTGTGTCTGCATGGAGGTAGTAGTTGCTCAGCTTGCGTCATAATGCCCCTATTTGTCCAGTGCGGCTTGCGGTAGTGGGATGTCCTTGGGGACCTTGAGGTTTCTACTATTTTGTAGAGTTGTGGCCAATGGAATGGGCAGTTTCTTAGGAGAGAGCAGGCACAGTTCTGTGGTGTGGCTCCAGAGACCCCAGCCTGGAGGCTGTGTGGGCCATGGCTGTGCAGACAGACATCCAAAAACCCTAAGTCAGCTCAGGTTTGGGGCCGAAGTTACAGCTGGCCTGATCTACAGTCCATGAGGGGAGCTCCTCTGGATATGAAAGAAGGGTGAGAGGGAGGCAGTCACTCAGGCTTTTGTCTCTGGATGTTTTGTCCACAATGGCCGTTTAATGTAGGAGTTGCCTCATGGGTCGTAGAAGTCTCCCTCTCTGGTAGTTTGTCCAGCCCCCAAGAGTTTGGGGTCATTCTGTGGGAAGGGAAGTGTCCTGTTTTCTGCTTCATGTGTCCCCCCAGTAGAGGGATTCTAGAGCATAGCAGTGGGTACTGACAACTGGAATACTCGCCCTCTGGTTAAGCCTGGGGGCCTATGGATATGACAAGCCCCATATGCAGGATCTCTGTCCAGCCACTGAGAGGCGTTACTTTAATACGGGACTCACGCTGCAGGTCACAATGCATGTCTGTGCCCTAGGCGGCCCTCAAGCACTGGCGTGGCCTTTCGGACAATGCAGGTTTTCCCACATTGAACGTTGGACAACATGCCAACCACAAGGTTTCTGGCCATGGGGAAGGAGGAATTCTAATTTCTGCATCACGTTCACCCCTGGGCAGTGTTTGGAGATAAGGTCTAGGTTCTGAAGCCTGAAAACCGAGGTTGGGAAGAGATGACGACCTACAGCCATAGCGGGTCCTATGTGTCCAGGTTGGGGCCAGCTGTCTGGGTGTCGTTTGGGATGTCTTGACCCAGGCTGTGCCAGACAGGGCATTAGTATACAGGGTGGGCTGTATAATTGCTTTACAATCGAGTGGCATGCATTAGAAAATCATTTGGGGTTTCTTATTAGCAGCATAGGGCAAAGTTTTTCTTCTGGAGGGCAGGCAGAGTGCTGCATTGTGGCTTCGGAATTCCCAAACTGGAGGGCTTGTGGGCCAGGAGAGTGAGGACGGAAGTCTGAGAACACAAGCTAGGCTTAGGTTTCGGGGCAAGGACATGGCAGGCACACTCTGCAGAGCTGAATTGAGATCTCATGCGTCTGAAGTCAGGTCGAGGTTCAGACTTTGGCTCAGGTTTGAGTTTCTGTCCATGTTGGCCCCTTCAGGAAGGGGGGGGCATTATGAGGCCATGGGGGTTTTCCCACTATTGGAGTTGTGAGATGCTCCAAACCGCAAGGATTCCTTCTGTGGGACAATTAAGATTTGTTGGATGGCTCCAGGACGTCTTATAAGGTATTTTTCCAGAACAGGGTTCGAAGTATGGATGCCTGGGCAGCCAGCCTCACATTCCAATTGTCTCCTAGCAACAAGAAACGTTTGATCTGCTGGCTTGGGGTAGCAACAGAGGGGGCTGAGTTGAAATGGACTTTCCTGAGGATGGTCTTAATGTTGGTTTGAGTCCATGGAGACCTTGGTATGGGGCAGTGGCACCAGGGCCCTGAAGGATTCTCCTAACCAGAGGTTATGACAAAGCTCCAATGAGCAAGTTTTCCATGGGGAGACGAGATTTGATCTTATTGGTGCCTCAGGAAACCACCATATGCTGGTATTGGAAACGAGGCCTCTGAGGACAGATGCCTGGAAACCAAAGCAATGGATCTGATTAGGGCCTAGGGGCCTGTCCGGTTCAATATTCTTCTCTGGGGACATCTGTTGTCTGAGTGGAGGTAGTTGCTCAGCTGGTTTGAGATCACCCCTGTTTGTCCTGGGCGGCCTACACTATTGGGATGGCCTCGGTGACTTTGGAGGTTTTTCCTAATTTACAAGGTTGTGGCCAATGGAATGGGAAGAATTCCCTTGAAAGGGAAGCACAGTCCTGAGGTGTGGCTCCAGGGACCCAAGTGTGGACCGTGTGTGGTCCAGGCCTGTGGGGACAGAAGACTGAAAACACAAACTCAGCTTAGGTTTGGGGATATATGTATGAAGGCTCAATCTACAGACCGTGAGAATTTTCCGGCTATGAACAAAGGGCGAGTATGTGGCGCTTGCTCAGGGTTTTGTCTCTGGATTTTGTGTCAATGGTGGCCGTGGAATGTCGGGGTTTCCTCAAGGGCCATGGACAATTCTTTCTCTGGTGATTTGGCCTGATCCCAAGTGGTTGGGATCATTCTGTGGATGGGAAGAGTCCTTTCTGTATTTTTTTTTTTTTTTACCTCAAGTGTCCCACCAAAGAGGGATTCCCGAGTAGAGCCCTGAGTAGGGGTGACTAGACATCTCGAACTCTGGTTGAGATTGGGGGACTAGGGGCTTGGCAAGCCCCATATGGGGGCTGTTGTTCCAGTCACGAAGAGGCTTTACATGAGGATAGGGCTCACGCTGAGGGTCACAATGTGTGTTTGTGCACATTGTGGCCCTCAGGGATAGGTGGGGCCTCATTGTCCATGCTGCTTTCTCCTACAATGAACATTGGACAACATGCCAACCACTAGGTTTCTTGCCAAGGCGAAGGAGAAGTTCTGATTCTTGCATCACGTTCACTCCTGAGCAGTGAGTGGAGATAAGGTCTAGGTTTTGAAGGTGAAAACTGAGGTTTGGTAGAGATGATGGCCTAAAGCCATTGTGGGTGTGATATGCTCTGTGTATGGCCAGCTGTCTGGGTGTTGGACTGGAGGTCTGCCCTCAGGCTGTGTCAGACAGGGCTTTAGTGCACAGGCTAGACTGTATAATTGGGGTATGGTCGAGTGGCATGCAGGTTGTTACTCATTTGGCGTTTCTGGTTAGCCCTATAGGGCAACATTTTTCTTCTGGAGGGCAGGCAGAGTATTGCATTGTGTCTCCAGAATTGCCAAACTGGAGGGGTGTGGCCAGGATTGTGAGGAAGGAAGTCTGAAAACACAAGCTAGCACAAGTTTTGGGGCCAAGAGCATGGCAGGCCCACTCTGCAGAGGCTGAATCGAGATCTCCTGCACGTGAGGTCCAGGCGATTATCAGATGTTGCCTCAAGCTGGAGTTTGTGTCCATGACGGCCCCTTCCTGAAGGGGGTGGGGGCGTCATGAGGCCAGGGAGGTTTCCCTACGCTGGGAGTTGTGAGCTGCTCCATACTTCAAAGTTTCCTTCTTCAGAACAGTCGAGTACTATTGGATGGTTCCAAGATGCCCCATACAGAAAGACTCGAGAGCAGGGCCCTAAGCATGGATGCCGAGAAACGCCAACTCACCTTCCTATTGCCTGGTGGAGACAAGGCACGCTCAATCTGCGGGCTCTTGGGTGAGCTACCCAGAAGCCTGAGTTTAAATGGACTCTGCCGAGGATGAGTCATAATGTGGGTTGGTGGCCATGGAGACCTTGGAATGTGGCAGTAGTTAAGGGACTCTGCAGGAATCTCCAACCCGAAGGGCTTGACACAACTCCAACAAGGAAGCTTCCCATGTGGAGATGAGAGGTCTTCTGTCTGGTGCCTCAGGAAAGCCCCGTATGCTGGTCTTCGAACCCAGGCCTCTGAGGAGTGATACCTGGACACCAAAGCAAGAGTTCATAATAGGGCCTAGGGGCCTGTCTGGTTCAATCTTCTGTCTCTGCGGATATCTGTCTGTGTGTCTGCATGGAGGTAGTAGTTGCTCAGCTTGTGTCATAATGCCCCTATTTGTCCAGTGCGGCTTGCGGTACTGGGATGTCCTTGGGGACCTTGAGGTTTCTACTATTTTGTAGAATTGTGGCCAATGGAATGGGCAGTTTCTTAGGAGAGAGCAGGCACAGTTCTGTGGTGTGGCTCCAGAGACCCCAGCCTGGAGGCTGTGTGGGCCATGGCTGTGCAGACAGACATCCAAAAACCCTAACTCAGCTCAGGTTTGGGGCCGAGGTTACGGCAGGCCTGATCTACAGTCCATGAGGGGAGCTCCTCCGTATATGATAGAAGGGTGAGAGGGAGGCAGTCGCTCAGGCTTTTGCCTCTGGATGTTTTGTCCACAATGGCCGTTTAATGTAGGAGTTGCCTCATGGGTCGTAGAAGTCTCCCTCTCTGGTAGTTTGTCCAGCCCCCAAGAGTTTGGGGTCATTCTGTGGGAAGGGAAGTGTCCTGTTTTCTGCTTCATGTGTCCCCCCAGTAGAGGGATTCTAGAGCATAGCAGTGGGTACTGACAACTGGAATACTCGCCCTCTGGTTAAGCCTGGGGGCCTATGGATATGACAAGCCCCATATGCAGGATCTTGGTCCAGCCACTGAGAGGCGTTACTTTAATACGGGACTCACGCTGCAGGTCACAATGCATGTGTGTGCCCTAGGCGGCCCTCAAGCACTGGCGTGGCCTTTCGGACAATGCAGGTTTTCCCACATTGAACGTTGGACAACATGCCAACCACAAGGTTTCTGGCCATGGGGAAGGAGGAATTCTAATTTCTGCATCACGTTCACCCCTGGGCAGTGATTGGAGATAAGGTCTAGGTTCTGAAGCCTGAAAACCGAGGTTGGGAAGAATGACGACCTACAGCCATAGCGGGTCCTATGTGTCCAGGTTGGGGCCAGCTGTCTGGGTGTCGTTTGGGATGTCTTGACCCAGGCTGTGCCAGACAGGGCATTAGTATACAGGGTGGGCTGTATAATTGCTTTACAATCGAGTGGCATGCATTAGAAAATCATTTGGCGTTTCTTATTAGCAGCATAGGGCAAAGTTTTTCTTCTGGAGGGCAGGCAGAGTGCTGCATTGTGGCTTCGGAATTCCCAAACTGGAGGGCTTGTGGGCCAGGAGAGTGAGGACGGAAGTCTGAGAACACAAGCTAGGCTTAGGTTTCGGGGCAAGGACATGGCAGGCACACTCTGCAGAGCTGAATTGAGATCTCATGCGTCTGAAGTCAGGTCGAGGTTCAGACTTTGGCTCAGGTTTGAGTTTCTGTCCATGTTGGCCCCTTCAGGAAGGGGGGGGCATTATGAGGCCATGGGGGTTTTCCCACTATTGGAGTTGTGAGATGCTCCAAACCGCAAGGATTCCTTCTGTGGGACAATTAAGATTTGTTGGATGGCTCCAGGACGTCTTATAAGGTATTTTTCCAGAACAGGGTTCTAAGTATGGATGCCTGGGCAGCCAGCCTCACATTCCAATTGTCTCCTAGCAACAAGAAACGTTTGATCTGCTGGCTTGGGGTAGCAACAGAGGGGGCTGAGTTGAAATGGACTTTCCTGAGGATGGTCTTAATGTTGGTTTGAGTCCATGGAGACCTTGGTATGGGGCAGTGGCACCAGGGCCCTGAAGGATTCTCCTAACCAGAGGTTATGACAAAGCTCCAATGAGCAAGTTTTCCATGGGGAGACGAGATTTGTTCTTATTGGTGCCTCAGGAAACCACCATATGCTGGTATTGGAAACGAGGCCTCTGAGGACAGATGCCTGGAAACCAAAGCAATGGATCTGATTAGGGCCTAGGGGCCTGTCCGGTTCAATATTCTTCTCTGGGGACATCTGTTGTCTGAGTGGAGGTAGTTGCTCAGCTGGTTTGAGATCACCCCTGTTTGTCCTGGGCGGCCTACACTATTGGGATGGCCTCGGTGACTTTGGAGGTTTTTCCTAATTTGCAAGGTTGTGGCCAATGGAATGGGAAGAAGTCCCTTGAAAGGGAAGCACAGTCCTGAGGTGTGGCTCCAGGGACCCAAGTGTGGACCGTGTATGGTCCAGGCCTGTGGGGACAGAAGTCTGAAAACACAAACTCAGCTTAGGTTTGGGGATGTATGTAGGAAGGCTCGATCTATAGACCGTGAGAATTTTCCGGGCTATGAACAAAGGGCGAGTATGTGGCGCTTGCTCAGGGTTTTGTCTCTGGATTTTGTGTCAATGGTGGCCGTGGAATGTCGGGGTTTCCTCAAGGGCCATGGACAATTCTTTCTCTGGTGATTTGGCCTGATCCCAAGTGGTTGGGATCATTCTGTGGATGGGAAGAGTCCTTTCTGTATTTTTTTTTTTTTTTACCTCAAGTGTCCCACCAAAGAGGGATTCCCGAGTAGAGCCCTGAGTAGGGGTGACTAGACATCTCGAACTCTGGTTGAGATTGGGGGACTAGGGGCTTGGCAAGCCCCATATGGGGGCTGTTGTTCCAGTCACGAAGAGGCTTTACATGAGGATAGGGCTCACGCTGAGGGTCACAATGTGTGTTTGTGCACATTGTGGCCCTCAGGGATAGGTGGGGCCTCATTGTCCATGCTGCTTTCTCCTACAATGAACATTGGACAACATGCCAACCACTAGGTTTCTTGCCAAGGCGAAGGAGAAGTTCTGATTCTTGCATCACGTTCACTCCTGAGCAGTGAGTGGAGATAAGGTCTAGGTTTTGAAGGTGAAAACTGAGGTTTGGTAGAGATGATGGCCTAAAGCCATTGTGGGTGTGATATGCTCTGTGTATGGCCAGCTGTCTGGGTGTTGGACTGGAGGTCTGCCCTCAGGCTGTGTCAGACAGGGCTTTAGTGCACAGGCTAGACTGTATAATTGGGGTATGGTCGAGTGGCATGCAGGTTGTTACTCATTTGGCGTTTCTGGTTAGCCCTATAGGGCAACATTTTTCTTCTGGAGGGCAGGCAGAGTATTGCATTGTGTCTCCAGAATTGCCAAACTGGAGGGGTGTGGCCAGGATTGTGAGGAAGGAAGTCTGAAAACACAAGCTAGCACAAGTTTTGGGGCCAAGAGCATGGCAGGCCCACTCTGCAGAGGCTGAATCGAGATCTCCTGCACGTGAGGTCCAGGCGATTATCAGATGTTGCCTCAAGCTGGAGTTTGTGTCCATGACGGCCCCTTCCTGAAGGGGGTGGGGGCGTCATGAGGCCAGGGAGGTTTCCCTACGCTGGGAGTTGTGAGCTGCTCCATACTTCAAAGTTTCCTTCTTCAGAACAGTCGAGTACTATTGGATGGTTCCAAGATGCCCCATACAGAAAGACTCGAGAGCAGGGCCCTAAGCATGGATGCCGAGAAACGCCAACTCACCTTCCTATTGCCTGGTGGAGACAAGGCACGCTCAATCTGCGGGCTCTTGGGTGAGCTACCCAGAAGCCTGAGTTTAAATGGACTCTGCCGAGGATGAGTCATAATGTGGGTTGGTGGCCATGGAGACCTTGGAATGTGGCAGTAGTTAAGGGACTCTGCAGGAATCTCCAACCCGAAGGGCTTGACACAACTCCAACAAGGAAGCTTCCCATGTGGAGATGAGAGGTCTTCTGTCTGGTGCCTCAGGAAAGCCCCGTATGCTGGTCTTCGAACCCAGGCCTCTGAGGAGTGATACCTGGACACCAAAGCAAGAGTTCATAATAGGGCCTAGGGGCCTGTCTGGTTCAATCTTCTGTCTCTGCGGATATCTGTCTGTGTGTCTGCATGGAGGTAGTAGTTGCTCAGCTTGTGTCATAATGCCCCTATTTGTCCAGTGCGGCTTGCGGTACTGGGATGTCCTTGGGGACCTTGAGGTTTCTACTATTTTGTAGAATTGTGGCCAATGGAATGGGCAGTTTCTTAGGAGAGAGCAGGCACAGTTCTGTGGTGTGGCTCCAGAGACCCCAGCCTGGAGGCTGTGTGGGCCATGGCTGTGCAGACAGACATCCAAAAACCCTAACTCAGCTCAGGTTTGGGGCCGAGGTTACGGCAGGCCTGATCTACAGTCCATGAGGGGAGCTCCTCCGTATATGATAGAAGGGTGAGAGGGAGGCAGTCGCTCAGGCTTTTGCCTCTGGATGTTTTGTCCACAATGGCCGTTTAATGTAGGAGTTGCCTCATGGGTCGTAGAAGTCTCCCTCTCTGGTAGTTTGTCCAGCCCCCAAGAGTTTGGGGTCATTCTGTGGGAAGGGAAGTGTCCTGTTTTCTGCTTCATGTGTCCCCCCAGTAGAGGGATTCTAGAGCATAGCAGTGGGTACTGACAACTGGAATACTCGCCCTCTGGTTAAGCCTGGGGGCCTATGGATATGACAAGCCCCATATGCAGGATCTTGGTCCAGCCACTGAGAGGCGTTACTTTAATACGGGACTCACGCTGCAGGTCACAATGCATGTGTGTGCCCTAGGCGGCCCTCAAGCACTGGCGTGGCCTTTCGGACAATGCAGGTTTTCCCACATTGAACGTTGGACAACATGCCAACCACAAGGTTTCTGGCCATGGGGAAGGAGGAATTCTAATTTCTGCATCACGTTCACCCCTGGGCAGTGATTGGAGATAAGGTCTAGGTTCTGAAGCCTGAAAACCGAGGTTGGGAAGAATGACGACCTACAGCCATAGCGGGTCCTATGTGTCCAGGTTGGGGCCAGCTGTCTGGGTGTCGTTTGGGATGTCTTGACCCAGGCTGTGCCAGACAGGGCATTAGTATACAGGGTGGGCTGTATAATTGCTTTACAATCGAGTGGCATGCATTAGAAAATCATTTGGCGTTTCTTATTAGCAGCATAGGGCAAAGTTTTTCTTCTGGAGGGCAGGCAGAGTGCTGCATTGTGGCTTCGGAATTCCCAAACTGGAGGGCTTGTGGGCCAGGAGAGTGAGGACGGAAGTCTGAGAACACAAGCTAGGCTTAGGTTTCGGGGCAAGGACATGGCAGGCACACTCTGCAGAGCTGAATTGAGATCTCATGCGTCTGAAGTCAGGTCGAGGTTCAGACTTTGGCTCAGGTTTGAGTTTCTGTCCATGTTGGCCCCTTCAGGAAGGGGGGGGCATTATGAGGCCATGGGGGTTTTCCCACTATTGGAGTTGTGAGATGCTCCAAACCGCAAGGATTCCTTCTGTGGGACAATTAAGATTTGTTGGATGGCTCCAGGACGTCTTATAAGGTATTTTTCCAGAACAGGGTTCTAAGTATGGATGCCTGGGCAGCCAGCCTCACATTCCAATTGTCTCCTAGCAACAAGAAACGTTTGATCTGCTGGCTTGGGGTAGCAACAGAGGGGGCTGAGTTGAAATGGACTTTCCTGAGGATGGTCTTAATGTTGGTTTGAGTCCATGGAGACCTTGGTATGGGGCAGTGGCACCAGGGCCCTGAAGGATTCTCCTAACCAGAGGTTATGACAAAGCTCCAATGAGCAAGTTTTCCATGGGGAGACGAGATTTGTTCTTATTGGTGCCTCAGGAAACCACCATATGCTGGTATTGGAAACGAGGCCTCTGAGGACAGATGCCTGGAAACCAAAGCAATGGATCTGATTAGGGCCTAGGGGCCTGTCCGGTTCAATATTCTTCTCTGGGGACATCTGTTGTCTGAGTGGAGGTAGTTGCTCAGCTGGTTTGAGATCACCCCTGTTTGTCCTGGGCGGCCTACACTATTGGGATGGCCTCGGTGACTTTGGAGGTTTTTCCTAATTTGCAAGGTTGTGGCCAATGGAATGGGAAGAAGTCCCTTGAAAGGGAAGCACAGTCCTGAGGTGTGGCTCCAGGGACCCAAGTGTGGACCGTGTATGGTCCAGGCCTGTGGGGACAGAAGTTTGAAAACACAAACTCAGCTTAGGTTTGGGGATGTATGTAGGAAGGCTCGATCTATAGACCGTGAGAATTTTCCGGGCTATGAACAAAGGGCGAGTATGTGGCGCTTGCTCAGGGTTTTGTCTCTGGATTTTGTGTCAATGGTGGCCGTGGAATGTCGGGGTTTCCTCAAGGGCCATGGACAATTCTTTCTCTGGTGATTTGGCCTGATCCCAAGTGGTTGGGATCATTCTGTGGATGGGAAGAGTCCTTTCTGTATTTTTTTTTTTTTTACCTCAAGTGTCCCACCAAAGAGGGATTCCCGAGTAGAGCCCTGAGTAGGGGTGACTAGACATCTCGAACTCTGGTTGAGATTGGGGGACTAGGGGCTTGGCAAGCCCCATATGGGGGCTGTTGTTCCAGTCACGAAGAGGCTTTACATGAGGATAGGGCTCACGCTGAGGGTCACAATGTGTGTTTGTGCACATTGTGGCCCTCAGGGATAGGTGGGGCCTCATTGTCCATGCTGCTTTCTCCTACAATGAACATTGGACAACATGCCAACCACTAGGTTTCTTGCCAAGGCGAAGGAGAAGTTCTGATTCTTGCATCACGTTCACTCCTGAGCAGTGAGTGGAGATAAGGTCTAGGTTCTGAAGGTGAAAACTGAGGTTTGGTAGAGATGATGGCCTAAAGCCATTGTGGGTGTGATATGCTCTGTGTATGGCCAGCTGTCTGGGTGTTGGACTGGAGGTCTGCCCTCAGGCTGTGTCAGACAGGGCTTTAGTGCACAGGCTAGACTGTATAATTGGGGTATGGTCGAGTGGCATGCAGGTTGTTACTCATTTGGCGTTTCTGGTTAGCCCTATAGGGCAACATTTTTCTTCTGGAGGGCAGGCAGAGTATTGCATTGTGTCTCCAGAATTGCCAAACTGGAGGGGTGTGGCCAGGATTGTGAGGAAGGAAGTCTGAAAACACAAGCTAGCACAAGTTTTGGGGCCAAGAGCATGGCAGGCCCACTCTGCAGAGGCTGAATCGAGATCTCCTGCACGTGAGGTCCAGGCGATTATCAGATGTTGCCTCAAGCTGGAGTTTGTGTCCATGACGGCCCCTTCCTGAAGGGGGTGGGGGCGTCATGAGGCCAGGGAGGTTTCCCTACGCTGGGAGTTGTGAGCTGCTCCATACTTCAAAGTTTCCTTCTTCAGAACAGTCGAGTACTATTGGATGGTTCCAAGATGCCCCATACAGAAAGACTCGAGAGCAGGGCCCTAAGCATGGATGCCGAGAAACGCCAACTCACCTTCCTATTGCCTGGTGGAGACAAGGCACGCTCAATCTGCGGGCTCTTGGGTGAGCTACCCAGAAGCCTGAGTTTAAATGGACTCTGCCGAGGATGAGTCATAATGTGGGTTGGTGGCCATGGAGACCTTGGAATGTGGCAGTAGTTAAGGGACTCTGCAGGAATCTCCAACCCGAAGGGCTTGACACAACTCCAACAAGGAAGCTTCCCATGTGGAGATGAGAGGTCTTCTGTCTGGTGCCTCAGGAAAGCCCCGTATGCTGGTCTTCGAACCCAGGCCTCTGAGGAGTGATACCTGGACACCAAAGCAAGAGTTCATAATAGGGCCTAGGGGCCTGTCTGGTTCAATCTTCTGTCTCTGCGGATATCTGTCTGTGTGTCTGCATGGAGGTAGTAGTTGCTCAGCTTGTGTCATAATGCCCCTATTTGTCCAGTGCGGCTTGCGGTACTGGGATGTCCTTGGGGACCTTGAGGTTTCTACTATTTTGTAGAATTGTGGCCAATGGAATGGGCAGTTTCTTAGGAGAGAGCAGGCACAGTTCTGTGGTGTGGCTCCAGAGACCCCAGCCTGGAGGCTGTGTGGGCCATGGCTGTGCAGACAGACATCCAAAAACCCTAACTCAGCTCAGGTTTGGGGCCGAGGTTACGGCAGGCCTGATCTACAGTCCATGAGGGGAGCTCCTCCGTATATGATAGAAGGGTGAGAGGGAGGCAGTCGCTCAGGCTTTTGTCTCTGGATGTTTTGTCCACAATGGCCGTTTAATGTAGGAGTTGCCTCATGGGTCGTAGAAGTCTCCCTCTCTGGTAGTTTGTCCAGCCCCCAAGAGTTTGGGGTCATTCTGTGGGAAGGGAAGTGTCCTGTTTTCTGCTTCATGTGTCCCCCCAGTAGAGGGATTCTAGAGCATAGCAGTGGGTACTGACAACTGGAATACTCGCCCTCTGGTTAAGCCTGGGGGCCTATGGATATGACAAGCCCCATATGCAGGATCTTGGTCCAGCCACTGAGAGGCGTTACTTTAATACGGGACTCACGCTGCAGGTCACAATGCATGTGTGTGCCCTAGGCGGCCCTCAAGCACTGGCGTGGCCTTTCGGACAATGCAGGTTTTCCCACATTGAACGTTGGACAACATGCCAACCACAAGGTTTCTGGCCATGGGGAAGGAGGAATTCTAATTTCTGCATCACGTTCACCCCTGGGCAGTGATTGGAGATAAGGTCTAGGTTCTGAAGCCTGAAAACCGAGGTTGGGAAGAATGACGACCTACAGCCATAGCGGGTCCTATGTGTCCAGGTTGGGGCCAGCTGTCTGGGTGTCGTTTGGGATGTCTTGACCCAGGCTGTGCCAGACAGGGCATTAGTATACAGGGTGGGCTGTATAATTGCTTTACAATCGAGTGGCATGCATTAGAAAATCATTTGGCGTTTCTTATTAGCAGCATAGGGCAAAGTTTTTCTTCTGGAGGGCAGGCAGAGTGCTGCATTGTGGCTTCGGAATTCCCAAACTGGAGGGCTTGTGGGCCAGGAGAGTGAGGACGGAAGTCTGAGAACACAAGCTAGGCTTAGGTTTCGGGGCAAGGACATGGCAGGCACACTCTGCAGAGCTGAATTGAGATCTCATGCGTCTGAAGTCAGGTCGAGGTTCAGACTTTGGCTCAGGTTTGAGTTTCTGTCCATGTTGGCCCCTTCAGGAAGGGGGGGGCATTATGAGGCCATGGGGGTTTTCCCACTATTGGAGTTGTGAGATGCTCCAAACCGCAAGGATTCCTTCTGTGGGACAATTAAGATTTGTTGGATGGCTCCAGGACGTCTTATAAGGTATTTTTCCAGAACAGGGTTCTAAGTATGGATGCCTGGGCAGCCAGCCTCACATTCCAATTGTCTCCTAGCAACAAGAAACGTTTGATCTGCTGGCTTGGGGTAGCAACAGAGGGGGCTGAGTTGAAATGGACTTTCCTGAGGATGGTCTTAATGTTGGTTTGAGTCCATGGAGACCTTGGTATGGGGCAGTGGCACCAGGGCCCTGAAGGATTCTCCTAACCAGAGGTTATGACAAAGCTCCAATGAGCAAGTTTTCCATGGGGAGACGAGATTTGTTCTTATTGGTGCCTCAGGAAACCACCATATGCTGGTATTGGAAACGAGGCCTCTGAGGACAGATGCCTGGAAACCAAAGCAATGGATCTGATTAGGGCCTAGGGGCCTGTCCGGTTCAATATTCTTCTCTGGGGACATCTGTTGTCTGAGTGGAGGTAGTTGCTCAGCTGGTTTGAGATCACCCCTGTTTGTCCTGGGCGGCCTACACTATTGGGATGGCCTCGGTGACTTTGGAGGTTTTTCCTAATTTGCAAGGTTGTGGCCAATGGAATGGGAAGAAGTCCCTTGAAAGGGAAGCACAGTCCTGAGGTGTGGCTCCAGGGACCCAAGTGTGGACCGTGTATGGTCCAGGCCTGTGGGGACAGAAGTCTGAAAACACAAACTCAGCTTAGGTTTGGGGATGTATGTAGGAAGGCTCGATCTATAGACCGTGAGAATTTTCCGGGCTATGAACAAAGGGCGAGTATGTGGCGCTTGCTCAGGGTTTTGTCTCTGGATTTTGTGTCAATGGTGGCCGTGGAATGTCGGGGTTTCCTCAAGGGCCATGGACAATTCTTTCTCTGGTGATTTGGCCTGATCCCAAGTGGTTGGGATCATTCTGTGGATGGGAAGAGTCCTTTCTGTATTTTTTTTTTTTTTTACCTCAAGTGTCCCACCAAAGAGGGATTCCCGAGTAGAGCCCTGAGTAGGGGTGACTAGACATCTCGAACTCTGGTTGAGATTGGGGGACTAGGGGCTTGGCAAGCCCCATATGGGGGCTGTTGTTCCAGTCACGAAGAGGCTTTACATGAGGATAGGGCTCACGCTGAGGGTCACAATGTGTGTTTGTGCACATTGTGGCCCTCAGGGATAGGTGGGGCCTCATTGTCCATGCTGCTTTCTCCTACAATGAACATTGGACAACATGCCAACCACTAGGTTTCTTGCCAAGGCGAAGGAGAAGTTCTGATTCTTGCATCACGTTCACTCCTGAGCAGAGAGTGGAGATAAGGTCTAGGTTCTGAAGGTGAAAACTGAGGTTTGGTAGAGATGATGGCCTAAAGCCATTGTGGGTGTGATATGCTCTGTGTATGGCCAGCTGTCTGGGTGTTGGACTGGAGGTCTGCCCTCAGGCTGTGTCAGACAGGGCTTTAGTGCACAGGCTAGACTGTATAATTGGGGTATGGTCGAGTGGCATGCAGGTTGTTACTCATTTGGCGTTTCTGGTTAGCCCTATAGGGCAACATTTTTCTTCTGGAGGGCAGGCAGAGTATTGCATTGTGTCTCCAGAATTGCCAAACTGGAGGGGTGTGGCCAGGATTGTGAGGAAGGAAGTCTGAAAACACAAGCTAGCACAAGTTTTGGGGCCAAGAGCATGGCAGGCCCACTCTGCAGAGGCTGAATCGAGATCTCCTGCACGTGAGGTCCAGGCGATTATCAGATGTTGCCTCAAGCTGGAGTTTGTGTCCATGACGGCCCCTTCCTGAAGGGGGTGGGGGCGTCATGAGGCCAGGGAGGTTTCCCTACGCTGGGAGTTGTGAGCTGCTCCATACTTCAAAGTTTCCTTCTTCAGAACAGTCGAGTACTATTGGATGGTTCCAAGATGCCCCATACAGAAAGACTCGAGAGCAGGGCCCTAAGCATGGATGCCGAGAAACGCCAACTCACCTTCCTATTGCCTGGTGGAGACAAGGCACGCTCAATCTGCGGGCTCTTGGGTGAGCTACCCAGAAGCCTGAGTTTAAATGGACTCTGCCGAGGATGAGTCATAATGTGGGTTGGTGGCCATGGAGACCTTGGAATGTGGCAGTAGTTAAGGGACTCTGCAGGAATCTCCAACCCGAAGGGCTTGACACAACTCCAACAAGGAAGCTTCCCATGTGGAGATGAGAGGTCTTCTGTCTGGTGCCTCAGGAAAGCCCCGTATGCTGGTCTTCGAACCCAGGCCTCTGAGGAGTGATACCTGGACACCAAAGCAAGAGTTCATAATAGGGCCTAGGGGCCTGTCTGGTTCAATCTTCTGTCTCTGCGGATATCTGTCTGTGTGTCTGCATGGAGGTAGTAGTTGCTCAGCTTGTGTCATAATGCCCCTATTTGTCCAGTGCGGCTTGCGGTACTGGGATGTCCTTGGGGACCTTGAGGTTTCTACTATTTTGTAGAATTGTGGCCAATGGAATGGGCAGTTTCTTAGGAGAGAGCAGGCACAGTTCTGTGGTGTGGCTCCAGAGACCCCAGCCTGGAGGCTGTGTGGGCCATGGCTGTGCAGACAGACATCCAAAAACCCTAACTCAGCTCAGGTTTGGGGCCGAGGTTACGGCAGGCCTGATCTACAGTCCATGAGGGGAGCTCCTCCGTATATGATAGAAGGGTGAGAGGGAGGCAGTCGCTCAGGCTTTTGCCTCTGGATGTTTTGTCCACAATGGCCGTTTAATGTAGGAGTTGCCTCATGGGTCGTAGAAGTCTCCCTCTCTGGTAGTTTGTCCAGCCCCCAAGAGTTTGGGGTCATTCTGTGGGAAGGGAAGTGTCCTGTTTTCTGCTTCATGTGTCCCCCCAGTAGAGGGATTCTAGAGCATAGCAGTGGGTACTGACAACTGGAATACTCGCCCTCTGGTTAAGCCTGGGGGCCTATGGATATGACAAGCCCCATATGCAGGATCTTGGTCCAGCCACTGAGAGGCGTTACTTTAATACGGGACTCACGCTGCAGGTCACAATGCATGTGTGTGCCCTAGGCGGCCCTCAAGCACTGGCGTGGCCTTTCGGACAATGCAGGTTTTCCCACATTGAACGTTGGACAACATGCCAACCACAAGGTTTCTGGCCATGGGGAAGGAGGAATTCTAATTTCTGCATCACGTTCACCCCTGGGCAGTGATTGGAGATAAGGTCTAGGTTCTGAAGCCTGAAAACCGAGGTTGGGAAGAATGACGACCTACAGCCATAGCGGGTCCTATGTGTCCAGGTTGGGGCCAGCTGTCTGGGTGTCGTTTGGGATGTCTTGACCCAGGCTGTGCCAGACAGGGCATTAGTATACAGGGTGGGCTGTATAATTGCTTTACAATCGAGTGGCATGCATTAGAAAATCATTTGGCGTTTCTTATTAGCAGCATAGGGCAAAGTTTTTCTTCTGGAGGGCAGGCAGAGTGCTGCATTGTGGCTTCGGAATTCCCAAACTGGAGGGCTTGTGGGCCAGGAGAGTGAGGACGGAAGTCTGAGAACACAAGCTAGGCTTAGGTTTCGGGGCAAGGACATGGCAGGCACACTCTGCAGAGCTGAATTGAGATCTCATGCGTCTGAAGTCAGGTCGAGGTTCAGACTTTGGCTCAGGTTTGAGTTTCTGTCCATGTTGGCCCCTTCAGGAAGGGGGGGGCATTATGAGGCCATGGGGGTTTTCCCACTATTGGAGTTGTGAGATGCTCCAAACCGCAAGGATTCCTTCTGTGGGACAATTAAGATTTGTTGGATGGCTCCAGGACGTCTTATAAGGTATTTTTCCAGAACAGGGTTCTAAGTATGGATGCCTGGGCAGCCAGCCTCACATTCCAATTGTCTCCTAGCAACAAGAAACGTTTGATCTGCTGGCTTGGGGTAGCAACAGAGGGGGCTGAGTTGAAATGGACTTTCCTGAGGATGGTCTTAATGTTGGTTTGAGTCCATGGAGACCTTGGTATGGGGCAGTGGCACCAGGGCCCTGAAGGATTCTCCTAACCAGAGGTTATGACAAAGCTCCAATGAGCAAGTTTTCCATGGGGAGACGAGATTTGTTCTTATTGGTGCCTCAGGAAACCACCATATGCTGGTATTGGAAACGAGGCCTCTGAGGACAGATGCCTGGAAACCAAAGCAATGGATCTGATTAGGGCCTAGGGGCCTGTGCGGTTCAATATTCTTCTCTGGGGACATCTGTTGTCTGAGTGGAGGTAGTTGCTCAGCTGGTTTGAGATCACCCCTGTTTGTCCTGGGCGGACTACACTATTGGGATGGCCTCGGTGACTTTGGAGGTTTTTCCTAATTTGCAAGGTTGTGGCCAATGGAATGGGAAGAAGTCCCTTGAAAGGGAAGCACAGTCCTGAGGTGTGGCTCCAGGGACCCAAGTGTGGACCGTGTGTGGTCCAGGCCTGTGGGGACAGAAGACTGAAAACACAAACTCAGCTTAGGTTTTGGGATATATGTATGAAGGCTCAATCTACAGACTGTGAGAATTTTCCGGGCTATGAACAAAGGGCGAGTATGTGGCGCTTGCTCAGGGTTTTGTCTCTGGATTTTGTGTCAATGGTGGCCGTGGAATGTCGGGGTGTCCTCAAGGGCCATGGACAATTCTTTCTCTGGTGATTTGGCCTGATCCCAAGTGGTTGGGATCATTCTGTGGATGGGAAGAGTCCTTTCTGTATTTTTTTTTTTTTTTTACCTCAAGTGTCTCACCAAAGAGGGATTCCCGAGTAGAGCCCTGAGTAGGGGTGACTAGACATCTCGTACTCTGGTTGAGATTGGGGGACTAGGGGCTTGGCAAGCCCCATATGGGGGCTGTTGTTCCAGTCACTAAGAGGCTTTACATGAGGATAGGGCTCACGCTGAGGGTCACAATGTGTGTTTGTGCACATTGTGGCCCTCAGGGATAGGTGGGGCCTCATAGTCCATGCTGCTTTCTCCTACAATGAACATTGGACAACATGCCAACCACTAGGTTTCTTGCCAAGGCGAAGGAGAAGTTCTGATTCTTGCATCACGTTCACTCCTGAGCAGTGAGTGGAGATAAGGTCTAGGTTCTGAGGGTTAAAACTGAGGTTGGGTAGAGATGATGGCCTAAAGCCATTGTGGGTGTGATATGCTCTGTGTATGGCCAGCTGTCTGGGTGTTGGACTGGAGGTCTGCCCTCAGGCTGTGTCAGACAGGGCTTTAGTGCACAGGCTAGACTGTATAATTGGGGTATGGTCGAGTGGCATGCAGGTTGTTACTCATTTGGCGTTTCTGGTTAGCCCTATAGGGCAACATTTTTCTTCTGGAGGGCAGGCAGAGTGCTGCATTGTGTCTCCAGAATTGCCTAACTGGAGGGGTGTGGCCAGGATTGTGAGGAAGGAAGTCTGAAAACACAAGCTAGCACGAGTTTTGGGGCCAAGAGCATGGCAGGCCCACTCTGCAGAGGCTGAATCGAGATCTCCTGCACGTGAGGTCCGGGCGATTATCAGATGGTGCCTCAAGCTGGAGTTTGTGTCCATGACGGCCCCATCCTGAAGGGGGTGGGGGCGTCATGAGGCCAGGGAGGTTTCCCTACGCTGGGAGTTGTGAGCTGCTCCATACTTCAAAGTTTCCTTCTTCAGGACAGTCGAGTACTATTGGATGGTTCCAGGATGCCCCATACAGAAAGACTCGAGAGCAGGGCCCTAAGCATGGATGCCGAGAAACGCCAACTCACCTTCCCATTGCCTGGTGGAGACAAGGCACGCTCAATCTGCGGGGTCTTGGGTGAGCTACCCAGAAGCCTGAGTTTAAATGGACTCTGCCGAGGATGAGTCATAATGTGGGTTGGTGGCCATGGAGACCTTGGAATGTGGCAGTAGTTAAGGCACTCTGCAGGATTCTCCAACCCGAAGGGCTTGACAGAACTCCAACAAGGAAGCTTCCCATGTGGAGATGAGAGGTCTTCTGTCTGGTGCCTCAGGAAAGCCCCGTATTCTGGTCTTCGAACCCAGGCCTCTGAGGAGTGATACCTGGACACCAAAGCAAGAGTTCATAATAGGGCCTAGGGGCCTGTCTGGTTCAATCTTCTGTCTCTGCGGATATCTGTCTGTGTGTCTGCATGGAGGTAGTAGTTGCTCAGCTTGTGTCATAATGCCCCTATTTGTCCAGTGCGGCTTGCGGTAGTGGGATGTCCTTGGGGACCTTGAGGTTTCTACTATTTTCTAGAGTTGTGGCCAATGGAATGGGCAGTTTCTTAGGAGAGAGCAGGCACAGTTCTGTGGTGTGGCTCCAGAGACCACAGCCTGGAGGCTGTGTGGGCCATGGCTGTGCAGACAGACATCCAAAAACCCTAACTCAGCTCAGGTTTGGGGCCGAAGTTACAGCTGGCCTGATCTACAGTCCATGAGGGGAGCTCCTCCGGATATGAAAGAAGGGTGATAGGGAGGCAGTCACTCAGGCTTTTGTCTCTGGATGTTTTGTCCACAATGGCCGTTTAATGTAGGAGTTGCCTCATGGGTCGTAGAAGTCTCCCTCTCTGGTAGTTTGTCCAGCCCCCAAGAGTTTGGGGTCATTCTGTGGGAAGGGAAGTGTCCTGTTTTCTGCTTCATGTGTCCCCCCAGTAGAGGGATTCTAGAGCATAGCAGTGGGTACTGACAACTGGAATACTCGCCCTCTGGTTAAGCCTGGGGGCCTATGGATATGACAAGCCCCATATGCAGGATCTCTGTCCAGCCACTGAGAGGCGTTACTTTAATACGGGACTCACGCTGCAGGTCACAATGCATGTCTGTGCCCTAGGCGGCCCTCAAGCACTGGCGTGGCCTTTCGAACAATGCAGGTTTTCCCACATTGAACGTTGGACAACATGCCAACCACAAGGTTTCTGGCCATGGGGAAGGAGGAATTCTAATTTCTGCATCACGTTCACCCCTGGGCAGTGATTGGAGATAAGGTCTAGGTTCTGAAGCCTGAAAACCGAGGTTGGGAAGAGATGACGACCTACAGCCATAGCGGGTCCTATGTGTCCAGGTTGGGGCCAGCTGTCTGGGTGTCGTTTGGAATGTCTTGTCTCAGGCTGTGCCAGACAGGGCATTAGTATACAGGGTGGGCTGTATAATTGCTTTACAATCGAGTGGCATGCATTAGAAAAGCATTTGGGGTTTCTTATTAGCAGCATAGGGCAAAGTTTTTCTTCTGGAGGGCAGGCAGAGTGCTGCATTGTGGCTTCGGAATTCCCAAACTGGAGGGCTTGTGGGCCAGGAGAGTGAGGACGGAAGTCTGAGAACACAAGCTAGGCTTAGGTTTCGGGGCAAGGACATGGCAGGCACACTCTGCAGAGCTGAATTGAGATCTCATGCGTCTGAAGTCAGGTCGAGGTTCAGACTTTGGCTCAGGTTTGAGTTTCTGTCCATGTTGGCCCCTTCAGGAAGGGGGGGGCATTATGAGGCCATGGGGGTTTTCCCACTATTGGAGTTGTGAGATGCTCCAAACCGCAAGGATTCCTTCTGTGGGACAATTAAGATTTGTTGGATGGCTCCAGGACGTCTTATAAGGTATTTTTCCAGAACAGGGTTCGAAGTATGGATGCCTGGGCAGCCAGCCTCACATTCCAATTGTCTCCTAGCAACAAGAAACGTTTGATCTGCTGGCTTGGGGTAGCAACAGAGGGGGCTGAGTTGAAATGGACTTTCCTGAGGATGGTCTTAATGTTGGTTTGAGTCCATGGAGACCTTGGTATGGGGCAGTGGCACCAGGGCCCTGAAGGATTCTCCTAACCAGAGGTTATGACAAAGCTCCAATGAGCAAGTTTTCCATGGGGAGACGAGATTTGTTCTTATTGGTGCCTCAGGAAACCACCATATGCTGGTATTGGAAACGAGGCCTCTGAGGACAGATGCCTGGAAACCAAAGCAATGGATCTGATTAGGGCCTAGGGGCCTGTCCGGTTCAATATTCTTCTCTGGGGACATCTGTTGTCTGAGTGGAGGTAGTTGCTCAGCTGGTTTGAGATCACCCCTGTTTGTCCTGGGCGGCCTACACTATTGGGATGGCCTCGGTGACTTTGGAGGTTTTTCCTAATTTGCAAGGTTGTGGCCAATGGAATGGGAAGAATTCCCTTGAAAGGGAAGCACAGTCCTGAGATGTGGCTCCAGGGACCCAAGTGTGGACCGTGTGTGGTCCAGGCCTGTGGGGACAGAAGTCTGAAAACACAAACTCAGCTTAGGTTTGGGGATGTATGTATGAAGGCTCGATCTACAGACCGTGAGAATTTTCCGGGCTATGAACAAAGGGCGAGTATGTGGCGCTTGCTCAGGATTTTGTCTCTGGATTTTGTGTCAATGGTGGCCGTGGAATGTCGGGGTGTCCTCAAGGGCCATGGACAATTCTTTCTCTGGTGATTTGGCCTGATCCCAAGTGGTTGGGATCATTCTGTGGATGGGAAGAGTCCTTTCTGTATTTTTTTTTTTTTTACCTCTAGTGTCCCACCAAAGAGGGATTCCCGAGTAGAGCCCTGAGTAGGGGTGACTAGACATCTCGAACTCTGGTTGAGATTGGGGGACTAGGGGCTTGGCAAGCCCCATATGGGGGCTGTTGTTCCAGTCACTAAGAGGCTTTACATGAGGATAGGGCTCACGCTGAGGGTCACAATGTGTGTTTGTGCACATTGTGGCCCTCAGGGATAGGTGGGGCCTCATAGTCCATGCTGCTTTCTCCTACAATGAACATTGGACAACATGCCAACCACTAGGTTTCTTGCCAAGGCGAAGGAGAAGTTCTGATTCTTGCATCACGTTCACTCCTGAGCAGTGAGTGGAGATAAGGTCTAGGTTCTGAAGGTGAAAACTGAGGTTGGGTAGAGATGATGGCCTAAAGCCATTGTGGGTGTGATATGCTCAGTGTATGGCCATCTGTCTGGGTGTTGGACTGGAGGTCTGCCCTCAGGCTGTGTCAGACAGGGCTTTAGTGCACAGGCTAGACTGTATAATTGGGGTATGGTTGAGTGGCATGCAGGTTGTTACTCATTTGGCGTTTCTGGTTAGCCCTATAGGGCAACATTTTTCTTCTGGAGGGCAGGCAGAGTGCTGCATTGTGTCTCCAGAATTGCCAAACTGGAGGGGTGTGGCCAGGATTGTGAGGAAGGAAGTCTGAAAACACAAGCTAGCACGAGTTTTGGGGCCAAGAGCATGGCAGGCCCACTCTGCAGAGGCTGAACCGAGATCTCCTGCACGTGAGGTCCGGGCGATTATCAGATGTTGCCTCAAGCTGGAGTTTGTGTCCATGACGGCCCCTTCCTGAAGGGGGTGGGGGCGTCATGATTCCAGGGAGGTTTCCCTACACTGGGAGTTGTGAGCTGCTCCTAACTTCAAAGTTTCCTTCTTCAGGACAGTCGAGTACTATTGGATGGTTCCAGGATGCCCCATACAGAAAGACTCGAGAGCAGGGCCCTAAGCATGGATGCCGAGAAACGCCAACTCACCTTCCCATTGCCTGGTGGAGACAAGGCACGCTCAATCTGCGGGCTCTTGGGTGAGCTACCCAGAAGCCTGAGTTTAAATGGACTCTGCCGAGGATGAGTCATAATGTGGGTTGGTGGCCATGGAGACCTTGGAATGTGGCAGTAGCTAAGGGACTCTGCAGGATTCTCCAACCCGAAGGGCTTGACACAACTCCAACAAGGAAGCTTCCCATGTGGAGATGAGAGGTCTTCTGTCTGGTGCCTCAGGAAAGCCCCGTATGCTGGTCTTCGAACCCAGGCCTCTGAGGAGTGATACCTGGACACCAAAGCAAGAGTTCATAATAGGGCCTAGGGGCCTGTCTGGTTCAATCTTCTGTCTCTGCGGATATCTGTCTGTGTGTCTGCATGGAGGTAGTAGTTGCTCAGCTTGTGTCATAATGCCCCTATTTGTCCAGTGCGGCTTGCGGTAGTGGGATGTCCTTGGGGACCTTGAGGTTTCTACTATTTTGTAGAGTTGTGGCCAATGGAATGGGCAGTTTCTTAGGAGAGAGCAGGCACAGTTCTGTGGTGTGGCTCCAGAGACCCCAGCCTGGAGGCTGTGTGGGCCATGGCTGTGCAGACAGACATCCAAAAACCCTAACTCAGCTCAGGTTTGGGGCCGAGGTTACGGCAGGCCTGATCTACAGTCCATGAGGGGAGCTCCTCTGGATATGAAAGAAGGGTGAGAGGGAGGCAGTCGCTCAGGCTTTTGTCTCTGGATGTTTTGTCCACAATGGCCGTTTAATGTAGGAGTTGCCTCATGGGTCGTAGAAGTCTCCCTCTCTGGTAGTTTGTCCAGCCCCCAAGAGTTTGGGGTCATTCTGTGGGAAGGAAAGTGTCCTGTTTTCTGCTTCATGTGTCCCCCCAGTAGAGGGATTCTAGAGCATAGCAGTGGGTACTGACAACTGGAATACTCGCCCTCTGGTTAAGCCTGGGGGCCTATGGATATGACAAGCCCCATATGCAGGATCTTGGTCCAGCCACTGAGAGGCGTTACTTTAATACGGGACTCACGCTGCAGGTCATAATGCATGTGTGTGCCCTAGGCGGCCCTCAAGCACTGGCGTGGCCTTTCGGACAATGCAGGTTTTCCCACATTGAACGTTGGACAACATGCCAACCACAAGGTTTCTGGCCATGGGGAAGGAGGAATTCTAATTTCTGCATCACGTTCACCCCTGGGCAGTGATTGGAGATAAGGTCTAGGTTCTGAAGCCTGAAAACCGAGGTTGGGAAGAGATGACGACCTACAGCCATAGCGGGTCCTATGTGTCCAGGTTAGGGCCAGCTGTCTGGGTGTCGTTTGGGATGTCTTGACCCAGGCTGTGCCAGACAGGGCATTAGTATACAGGGTGGGCTGTATAATTGCTTTACAATCGAGTGGCATGCATTAGAAAATCATTTGGGGTTTCTTATTAGCAGCATAGGGCAAAGTTTTTCTTCTGGAGGGCAGGCAGAGTGCTGCATTGTGGCTTCGGAATTCCCAAACTGGAGGGCTTGTGGGCCAGGAGAGTGAGGACGGAAGTCTGAGAACACAAGCTAGGCTTAGGTTTCGGGGCAAGGACATGGCAGGCACACTCTGCAGAGCTGAATTGAGATCTCATGCGTCTGAAATCAGGTCGAGGTTCAGACTTTGGCTCAGGTTTGAGTTTCTGTCCATGTGGGCCCCTTCAGGAAGGGGGGGCATTATGAGGCCATGGGGGTTTTCCCACTATTGGAGTTGTGAGATGCTCCAAACCGCAAGGATTCCTTCTGTGGGACAATTAAGATTTGTTGGATGGCTCCAGGACGTCTTATAAGGTATTTTTCCAGAACAGGGTTCTAAGTATGGATGCCTGGGCAGCCAGCCTCACATTCCAATTGTCTCCTAGCAACAAGAAACGTTTGATCTGCTGGCTTGGGGTAGCAACAGAGGGGGCTGAGTTGAAATGGACTTCCTGAGGATGGTCTTAATGTTGGTTTGAGTCCATGGAGACCTTGGTATGGGGCAGTGGCACCAGGGCCCTGAAGGATTCTCCTAACCAGACGTTATGACAAAGCTCCAATGAGCAAGTTTTCCATGGGGAGACGAGATTTGTTCTTATTGGTGCCTCAGGAAACCACCATATGCTGGTATTGGAAACGAGGCCTCTGAGGACAGATGCCTGGAAACCAAAGCAATGGATCTGATTAGGGCCTAGTGGCCTGTCCGGTTCAATATTCTTCTCTGGGGACATCTGTTGTCTGAGTGGAGGTAGTTGCTCAGCTGGTTTGAGATCACCCCTGTTTGTCCTGGGCGGCCTACACTATTGGGATGGCCTCGGTGACTTTGGAGGTTTTTCCTAATTTGCAAGGTTGTGGCCAATGGAATGGGAAGAATTCCCTTGAAAGGGAAGCACAGTCCTGAGGTGTGGCTCCAGGGACCCAAGTGTGGACCGTGTGTGGTCCAGGCCTGTGGGGACAGAAGTCTGAAAACACAAACTCAGCTTAGGTTTGGGGATGTATGTATGAAGGCTCGATCTACAGACCGTGAGAATTTTCCGGGCTATGAACAAAGGGCGAGTATGTGGCGCTTGCTCAGGGTTTTGTCTCTGGATTTTGTGTCAATGGTGGCCGTGGAATGTCGGGGTGTCCTCAAGGGCCATGGACAATTCTTTCTCTGGTGATTTGGCCTGATCCCAAGTGGTTGGGATCATTCTGTGGATGGGAAGAGTCCTTTCTGTATTTTTTTTTTTTTTACCTCAAGTGTCCCACCAAAGAGGGATTCCCGAGTAGAGCCCTGAGTAGGGGTGACTAGACATCTCGAACTCTGGTTGAGATTGGGGGACTAGGGGCTTGGCAAGCCCCATATGGGGGCTGTTGTTCCAGTCACTAAGAGGCTTTACATGAGGATAGGGCTCACGCTGAGGGTCACAATGTGTGTTTGTGCACATTGTGGCCCTCAGGGATAGGTGGGGCCTCATTGTCCATGCTGCTTTCTCCTACAATGAACATTGGACAACATGCCAACCACTAGGTTTCTTGCCAAGGCGAAGGAGAAGTTCTGATTCTTGCATCACGTTCACTCCTGAGCAGTGAGTGGAGATAAGGTCTAGGTTCTGAAGGTGAAAACTGAGGTTTGGTAGAGATGATGGCCTAAAGCCATTGTGGGTGTGATATGCTCTGTGTATGGCCAGCTGTCTGGGTGTTGGACTGGAGGTCTGCCCTCAGGCTGTGTCAGACAGGGCTTTAGTGCACAGGCTAGACTGTATAATTGGGGTATGGTCGAGTGGCATGCAGGTTGTTACTCATTTGGCGTTTCTGGTTAGCCCTATAGGGCAACATTTTTCTTCTGGAGGGCAGGCAGAGTATTGCATTGTGTCTCCAGAATTGCCAAACTGGAGGGGTGTGGCCAGGATTGTGAGGAAGGAAGTCTGAAAACACAAGCTAGCACAAGTTTTGGGGCCAAGAGCATGGCAGGCCCACTCTGCAGAGGCTGAATCGAGATCTCCTGCACATGAGGTCCAGGCGATTATCAGATGTTGCCTCAAGCTGGAGTTTGTGTCCATGACGGCCCCTTCCTGAAGGGGGTGGGGGCGTCATGAGGCCAGGGAGGTTTCCCTACGCTGGGAGTTGTGAGCTGCTCCATACTTCAAAGTTTCCTTCTTCAGAACAGTCGAGTACTATTGGATGGTTCCAAGATGCCCCATACAGAAAGACTCGAGAGCAGGGCCCTAAGCATGGATGCCGAGAAACGCCAACTCACCTTCCTATTGCCTGGTGGAGACAAGGCACGCTCAATCTGCGGGCTCTTGGGTGAGCTACCCAGAAGCCTGAGTTTAAATGGACTCTGCCGAGGATGAGTCATAATGTGGGTTGGTGGCCATGGAGACCTTGGAATGTGGCAGTAGTTAAGGGACTCTGCAGGAATCTCCAACCCGAAGGGCTTGACACAACTCCAACAAGGAAGCTTCCCATGTGGAGATGAGAGGTCTTCTGTCTGGTGCCTCAGGAAAGCCCCGCATGCTGGTCTTCGAACCCAGGCCTCTGAGGAGTGATACCTGGACACCAAAGCAAGAGTTCATAATAGGGCCTAGGGGCCTGTCTGGTTCAATCTTCTGTCTCTGCGGATATCTGTCTGTGTGTCTGCATGGAGGTAGTAGTTGCTCAGCTTGTGTCATAATGCCCCTATTTGTCCAGTGCGGCTTGCGGTACTGGGATGTCCTTGGGGACCTTGAGGTTTCTACTATTTTGTAGAATTGTGGCCAAAGGAATGGGCAGTTTCTTAGGAGAGAGCAGGCACAGTTCTGTGGTGTGGCTCCAGAGACCCCAGCCTGGAGGCTGTGTGGGCCATGGCTGTGCAGACAGACATCCAAAAACCCTAACTCAGCTCAGGTTTGGGGCCGAGGTTACGGCAGGCCTGATCTACAGTCCATGAGGGGAGCTCCTCCGTATATGATAGAAGGGTGAGAGGGAGGCAGTCGCTCAGGCTTTTGCCTCTGGATGTTTTGTCCACAATGGCCGTTTAATGTAGGAGTTGCCTCATGGGTCGTAGAAGTCTCCCTCTCTGGTAGTTTGTCCAGCCCCCAAGAGTTTGGGGTCATTCTGTGGGAAGGGAAGTGTCCTGTTTTCTGCTTCATGTGTCCCCCCAGTAGAGGGATTCTAGAGCATAGCAGTGGGTACTGACAACTGGAATACTCGCCCTCTGGTTAAGCCTGGGGGACTATGGATATGACAAGCCCCATATGCAGGATCTTGGTCCAGCCACTGAGAGGCGTTACTTTAATACGGGACTCACGCTGCAGGTCACAATGCATGTCTGTGCCCTAGGCGGCCCTCAAGCACTGGCGTGGCCTTTCGGACAATGCAGGTTTCCCCACATTGAACGTTGGACAACATGCCAACCACAAGGTTTCTGGCCATGGGGAAGGAGGAATTCTAATTTCTGCATCACGTTCACCCCTGGGCAGTGATTGGAGATAAGGTCTAGGTTCTGAAGCCTGAAAACCGAGGTTGGGAAGAGATGACGACCTACAGCCATAGCGGGTCCTATGTGTCCAGGTTGGGGCCAGCTGTCTGGGTGTCGTTTGGAATGTCTTGTCTCAGGCTGTGCCAGACAGGGCATTAGTATACAGGGTGGGCTGTATAATTGCTTTACAATCGAGTGGCATGCATTAGAAAAGCATTTGGGGTTTCTTATTAGCAGCATAGGGCAAAGTTTTTCTTCTGGAGGGCAGGCAGAGTGCTGCATTGTGGCTTCGGAATTCCCAAACTGGAGGGCTTGTGGGCCAGGAGAGTGAGGACGGAAGTCTGAGAACACAAGCTAGGCTTAGGTTTCGGGGCAAGGACATGGCAGGCACACTCTGCAGAGCTGAATTGAGATCTCATGCGTCTGAAGTCAGGTCGAGGTTCAGACTTTGGCTCAGGTTTGAGTTTCTGTCCATGTTGGCCCCTTCAGGAAGGGGGGGGCATTATGAGGCCATGGGGGTTTTCCCACTATTGGAGTTGTGAGATGCTCCAAACCGCAAGGATTCCTTCTGTGGGACAATTAAGATTTGTTGGATGGCTCCAGGACGTCTTATAAGGTATTTTTCCAGAACAGGGTTCTAAGTATGGATGCCTGGGCAGCCAGCCTCACATTCCAATTGTCTCCTAGCAACAAGAAACGTTTGATCTGCTGGCTTGGGGTAGCAACAGAGGGGGCTGAGTTGAAATGGACTTTCCTGAGGATGGTCTTAATGTTGGTTTGAGTCCATGGAGACCTTGGTATGGGGCAGTGGCACCAGGGCCCTGAAGGATTCTCCTAACCAGACGTTATGACAAAGCTCCAATGAGCAAGTTTTCCATGGGGAGACGAGATTTGTTCTTATTGGTGCCTCAGGAAACCACCATATGCTGGTATTGGAAACGAGGCCTCTGAGGACAGATGCCTGGAAACCAAAGCAATGGATCTGATTAGGGCCTAGGGGCCTGTGCGGTTCAATATTCTTCTCTGGGGACATCTGTTGTCTGAGTGGAGGTAGTTGCTCAGCTGGTTTGAGATCACCCCTGTTTGTCCTGGGCGGCCTACACTATTGGGATGGCCTCGGTGACTTTGGAGGTTTTTCCTAATTTGCAAGGTTGTGGCCAATGGAATGGGAAGAAGTCCCTTGAAAGGGAAGCACAGTCCTGAGGTGTGGCTCCAGGGACCCAAGTGTGGACCGTGTGTGGTCCAGGCCTGTGGGGACAGAAGACTGAAAACACAAACTCAGCTTAGGTTTTGGGATATATGTATGAAGGCTCAATCTACAGACCGTGAGAATTTTCCGGGCTATGAACAAAGGGCGAGTATGTGGCGCTTGCTCAGGGTTTTGTCTCTGGATTTTGTGTCAATGGTGGCCGTGGAATGTCGGGGTGTCCTCAAGGGCCATGGACAATTCTTTCTCTGGTGATTTGGCCTGATCCCAAGTGGTTGGGATCATTCTGTGGATGGGAAGAGTCCTTTCTGTATTTTTTTTTTTTTTTACCTCAAGTGTCTCACCAAAGAGGGATTCCCGAGTAGAGCCCTGAGTAGGGGTGACTAGACATCTCGAACTCTGGTTGAGATTGGGGGACTAGGGGCTTGGCAAGCCCCATATGGGGGCTGTTGTTCCAGTCACTAAGAGGCTTTACATGAGGATAGGGCTCACGCTGAGGGTCACAATGTGTGTTTGTGCACATTGTGGCCCTCAGGGATAGGTGGGGCCTCATAGTCCATGCTGCTTTCTCCTACAATGAACATTGGACAACATGCCAACCACTAGGTTTCTTGCCAAGGCGAAGGAGAAGTTCTGATTCTTGCATCACGTTCACTCCTGAGCAGTGAGTGGAGATAAGGTCTAGGTTCTGAGGGTGAAAACTGAGGTTGGGTAGAGATGATGGCCTAAAGCCATTGTGGGTGTGATATGCTCTGTGTATGGCCAGCTGTCTGGGTGTTGGACTGGAGGTCTGCCCTCAGGCTGTGTCAGACAGGGCTTTAGTGCACAGGCTAGACTGTATAATTGGGGTATGGTCGAGTGGCATGCAGGTTGTTACTCATTTAGCGTTTCTGGTTAGCCCTATAGGGCAACATTTTTCTTCTGGAGGGCAGGCAGAGTGCTGCATTGTGTCTCCAGAATTGCCTAACTGGAGGGGTGTGGCCAGGATTGTGAGGAAGGAAGTCTGAAAACACAAGCTAGCACGAGTTTTGGGGCCAAGAGCATGGCAGGCCCACTCTGCAGAGGCTGAATCGAGATCTCCTGCACGTGAGGTCCGGGCGATTATCAGATGTTGCCTCAAGCTGGAGTTTGTGTCCATGACGGCCCCATCCTGAAGGGGGTGGGGGCGTCATGAGGCCAGGGAGGTTTCCCTACGCTGGGAGTTGTGAGCTGCTCCATACTTCAAAGTTTCCTTCTTCAGGACAGTCGAGTACTATTGGATGGTTCCAGGATGCCCCATACAGAAAGACTCGAGAGCAGGGCCCTAAGCATGGATGCCGAGAAACGCCAACTCACCTTCGCATTGCCTGGTGGAGACAAGGCACGCTCAATCTGCGGGCTCTTGGGTGAGCTACCCAGAAGCCTGAGTTTAAATGGACTCTGCCGAGGATGAGTCATAATGTGGGTTGGTGGCCATGGAGACCTTGGAATGTGGCAGTAGTTAAGGCACTCTGCAGGATTCTCCAACCCGAAGGGCTTGACACAACTCCAACAAGGAAGCTTCCCATGTGGAGATGAGAGGTCTTCTGTCTGGTGCCTCAGGAAAGCCCCGTATGCTGGTCTTCGAACCCAGGCCTCTGAGGAGTGATACCTGGACACCAAAGCAAGAGTTCATAATAGGGCCTAGGGGCCTGTCTGGTTCAATCTTCTGTCTCTGCGGATATCTGTCTGTGTGTCTGCATGGAGGTAGTAGTTGCTCAGCTTGTGTCATAATGCCCCTATTTGTCCAGTGTGGCTTGCGGTAGTGGGATGTCCTTGGGGACCTTGAGGTTTCTACTATTTTGTAGAGTTGTGGCCAATGGAATGTGCAGTTTCTTAGGAGAGAGCAGGCACAGTTCTGTGGTGTGGCTCCAGAGACCCCAGCCTGGAGGCTGTGTGGGCCATGGCTGTGCAGACAGACATCCAAAAACCCTAACTCAGCTCAGGTTTGGGGCCGAGGTTACGGCAGGCCTGATCTACAGTCCATGAGGGGAGCTCCTCTGGATATGAAAGAAGGGTGAGAGGGAGGCAGTCGCTCAGGCTTTTGTCTCTGGATGTTTTGTCCACAATGGCCGTTTAATGTAGGAGTTGCCTCATGGGTCGTAGAAGTCTCCCTCTCTGGTAGTTTGTCCAGCCCCCAAGAGTTTGGGGTCATTCTGTGGGAAGGGAAGTGTCCTGTTTTCTGCTTCATGTGTCCCCCCAGTAGAGGGATTCTAGAGCATAGCAGTGGGTACTGACAACTGGAATACTCGCCCTCTGGTTAAGCCTGGGGGCCTATGGATATGACAAGCCCCATATGCAGGATCTCTGTCCAGCCACTGAGAGGCGTTACTTTAATACGGGACTCACGCTGCAGGTCACAATGCATGTGTGTGCCCTAGGCGGCCCTCAAGCACTGGCGTGGCCTTTCGGACAATGCAGGTTTTCCCACATTGAACGTTGGACAACATGCCAACCACAAGGTTTCTGGCCATGGGGAAGGAGGAATTCTAATTTCTGCATCACGTTCACCCCTGGGCAGTGATTGGAGATAAGGTCTAGGTTCTGAAGCCTGAAAACCGAGGTTGGGAAGAGATGACGACCTACAGCCATAGCGGGTCCTATGTGTCCAGGTTGGGGCCAGCTGTCTGGGTGTCGTTTGGGATGTCTTGTCTCAGGCTGTGCCAGACAGGGCATTAGTATACAGGGTGGGCTGTATAATTGCTTTACAATCGAGTGGCATGCATTAGAAAATCATTTGGGGTTTCTTATTAGCAGCATAGGGCAAATTTTTTCTTCTGGAGGGCAGGCAGAGTGCTGCATTGTGGCTTCGGAATTCCCAAACTGGAGGGCTTGTGGGCCAGGAGAGTGAGGACGGAAGTCTGAGAACACAAGCTAGGCTTAGGTTTCGGGGCAAGGACATGGCAGGCACACCTGCAGAGCTGAATTGAGATCTCATGCGTCTGAAGTCAGGTCGAGGTTCAGACTTTGGCTCAGGTTTGAGTTTCTGTCCATGTGGGCCCCTTCAGGAAGGGGGGGCATTATGAGGCCATGGGGGTTTTCCCACTATTGGAGTTGTGAGATGCTCCAAACCGCAAGGATTCCTTCTGTGGGACAATTAAGATTTGTTGGATGGCTCCAGGACGTCTTATAAGGTATTTTTCCAGAACAGGGTTCTAAGTATGGATGCCTGGGCAGCCAGCCTCACATTCCAATTGTCTCCTAGCAACAAGAAACGTTTGATCTGCTGGCTTGGGGTAGCAACAGAGGGGGCTGAGTTGAAATGGACTTTCCTGAGGATGGTCTTAGTGCTGGTTTGAGTCCATGGAGACCTTGGTATGGGGCAGTGGCACCAGGGCCCTGAAGGATTCTCCTAACCAGAGGTTATGACAAAGCTCCAATGAGCAAGTTTTCCATGGGGAGACGAGATTTGTTCTTATTGGTGCCTCAGGAAACCACCATATGCTGGTATTGGAAACGAGGCCTCTGAGGACAGATGCCTGGAAACCAAAGCAATGGATCTGATTAGGGCCTAGGGGCCTGTCCGTTTCAATATTCTTCTCTGGGGACATCTGTTGTCTGAGTGGAGGTAGTTGCTCAGCTGGTTTGAGATCACCCCTGTTTGTCCTGGGCGGCCTACACTATTGGGATGGCCTCGGTGACTTTGGAGGTTTTTCCTAATTTGCAAGGTTGTGGCCAATGGAATGGGAAGAATTCCCTTGAAAGGGAAGCACAGTCCTGAGGTGTGGCTCCAGGGACCCAAGTGTGGACCGTGTGTGGTCCAGGCCTGTGGGGACAGAAGTCTGAAAACACAAACTCAGCTTAGGTTTGGGGATGTATGTATGAAGGCTCGATCTACAGACCGTGAGAATTTTCCGGGCTATGAACAAAGGGCGAGTATGTGGCGCTTGCTCAGGGTTTTGTCTCTGGATGTTGTGGCAATGGTGGCCGTGGAATGTCGGGGTGTCCTCAAGGGCCATGGACAATTCTTTATCTGGTGATTTGGCCTGATCCCAAGTGGTTGGGATCATTCTGTGGTTGGGAAGAGTCCTTTCTGTATTTTTTTTTTTTACCTCAAGTGTCCCACCAAAGAGGGATTCCCGAGTAGAGCCCTGAGTAGGGGTGACTAGACATCTCGAACTCTGGTTGAGATTGGGGGACTAGGGGCTTGGCAAGCCCCATATGGGGGCTGTTGTTCCAGTCACTAAGAGGCTTTACATGAGGATAGGGCTCACGCTGAGGGTCACAATGTGTGTTTGTGCACTTTGTGGCCCTCAGGGATAGGTGGGGCCTCATAGTCCATGCTGCTTTCTCCTACAATGAACATTGGACAACATGCCAACCACTAGGTTTCTTGCCAAGGCGAAGGAGAAGTTCTGATTCTTGCATCACGTTCACTCCTGAGCAGTGAGTGGAGATAAGGTCTAGGTTCTGAGGGTGAAAACTGAGGTTGGGTAGAGATGATGGCCTAAAGCCATTGTGGGTGTGATATGCTCTGTGTATGGCCAGCTGTCTGGGTGTTGGACTGGAGGTCTGCCCTCAGGCTGTGTCAGACAGGGCTTTAGTGCACAGGCTAGACTGTATAATTGGGGTATGGTCGAGTGGCATGCAGGTTGTTACTCATTTGGCGTTTCTGGTTAGCCCTATAGGGCAACATTTTTCTTCTGGAGGGCAGGCAGAGTGCTGCATTGTGTCTCCAGAATTGCCAAACTGGAGGGGTGTGGCCAGGATTGTGAGGAAGGAAGTCTGAAAACACAAGCTAGCACAAGTTTTGGGGCCAAGAGCATGGCAGGCCCACTCTGCAGAGGCTGAACCGAGATCTCCTGCACGTGAGGTCCGGGCGATTATCAGATGTTGCCTCAAGCTGGAGTTTGTGTCCATGACGGCCCCTTCCTGAAGGGGGTGGGGGCGTCATGAGTCCAGGGAGGTTTCCCTACGCTGGGAGTTGTGAGCTGCTCCAAACTTCAAAGTTTCCTTCTTCAGGACAGTCGAGTACTATTGGATGGTTCCAGGATGCCCCATACAGAAAGACTCGAGAGCAGGGCCCTAAGCATGGATGCCGAGAAACGCCAACTCACCTTCCCATTGCCTGGTGGAGACAAGGCACGCTCAATCTGCGGGCTCTTGGGTGAGCTACCCAGAAGCCTGAGTTTAAATGGACTCTGCCGAGGATGAGTCATAATGTGGGTTGGTGGCCATGGAGACCTTGGAATGTGGCAGTAGCTAAGGGACTCTGCAGGATTCTCCAACCCGAAGGGCTTGACACAACTCCAACAAGGAAGCTTCCCATGTGGAGATGAGAGGTCTTCTGTCTGGTGCCTCAGGAAAGCCCCGTATGCTGGTCTTCGAACCCAGGCCTCTGAGGAGTGATACCTGGACACCAAAGCAAGAGTTCATAATAGGGCCTAGGGGCCTGTCTGGTTCAATCTTCTGTCTCTGCGGATATCTGTCTGTGTGTCTGCATGGAGGTAGTAGTTGCTCAGCTTGCGTCATAATGCCCCTATTTGTCCAGTGCGGCTTGCGGTAGTGGGATGTCCTTGGGGACCTTGAGGTTTCTACTATTTTGTAGAGTTGTGGCCAATGGAATGGGCAGTTTCTTAGGAGAGAGCAGGCACAGTTCTGTGGTGTGGCTCCAGAGACCCCAGCCTGGAGGCTGTGTGGGCCATGGCTGTGCAGACAGACATCCAAAAACCCTAACTCAGCTCAGGTTTGGGGCCGAGGTTACGGCAGGCCTGATCTACAGTCCATGAGGGGAGCTCCTCTGGATATGAAAGAAGGGTGAGAGGGAGGCAGTCGCTCAGGCTTTTGTCTCTGGATGTTTTGTCCACAATGGCCGTTTAATGTAGGAGTTGCCTCATGGGTCGTAGAAGTCTCCCTCTCTGGTAGTTTGTCTAGCCCCCAAGAGTTTGGGGTCATTCTGTGGGAAGGGAAGTGTCCTGTTTTCTGCTTCATGTGTCTCCCCAGTAGAGGGATTCTAGAGCATAGCAGTGGGTACTGACAACTGGAATACTCGCCCTCTGATTAAGCCTGGGGGCCTATGGATATGACAAGCCCCATATGCAGGATCTCTGTCCAGCCACTGAGAGGCGTTACTTTAATACGGGACTCACGCTGCACGTCACAATGCATGTCTGTGCCCTAGGCGGCCAACACTATTGGGCCAACAGGTCTCAATTGTCCGGAAGAAGGAATCCTAAAAGGGGGCATCCCACAACTCCCAACGTGGGAAAACCTCAATGGTCTCGAGATTCCGCTCCCTTCATGAAGCGGCCGTCATGCTCAGAAACTCCCACCTGAGCCAATGTCTGATCCTCGCCCTGAATTCAGATGCATGAGATATTGGTTCAAATCTGCAGGGGGTACCTGCCGTGCCCTCGCCCTGAAACCCAAGTCTAGCTTGTCTTCTCAGACTTCCATCCTCACACTCCTGGCCCCAAAGCCCTCAAGTTTGGCAATTCCGGACCCACAATGCAGCACTCTGCCTGCCCTCTAGAAAAAAATTGATTGCCTCATGAGCTGCCCAGGCACCTTAAATGAGGGTAAACCTACACAGCACTCGACTTTACCCAAATTATATAGTCTAACCTGGGCACTAATGCACTGTCGAACACATCCTGAGCCCGGACCTCCTGACCAACACCCAGAAAGCTGACCGCACACTGAGCACATAAAACCCGCCATGGCCTTAGGTCATCATCTCTTCCCTACCTCAGTTTTCAGGCTTCAGAACCGAGACCTTATCTCCAATCACTGCCCAGGGGTGAGTCTGATGCAGAAATCAGAACTCCTCCTTACCCATGGCAAGAACCCTTGTGGTTGGCACGTTGTCCAACATTCAGTGTAGGAGAAACCAGCATTCACCCTGAGACCCCGCCCATTCTTGAGTGGGACGAGGGCATACACACGCATTGTGACCCTCAGCTTGAGTCCTGTCCTCTAGTAATTCCTCTCAGAGGCTGGACCATTAGATGTCATAATGGGCTTGACATGTCCCTAGGCCCCAATTTTTAACCAGATTTCTGACTGTCCAGTCGCCCCTCCCCAGGTCTGTACTCTGGAATCCCTCATTTGTTGGGACACCTGAGGTTAAAAAAGAAAACAACAACAACAAAAAAAAAAAAAAAAAACGGACTTCTTCCAGCCCACAGAATGACCCCAATCTCTTTGGACGGGGCCAAACCACCAGAGAGTAAGACTCGTCCATTTCCCATAAAGTCACCCAGAAATTCCACGACCATGAGTGACACGATATACAGAGACAAAAACTTGAGCAGGAGCCTCACACTCGCCCTTCTTCCAAATCCCGTAGAGTTCTCCTCATGGTCTGTAGATCAGTCCTGCCACACCTATGACCCGAAACATAAGCCGAGTTTGTGTTTTCAGACAACTGTCCAAACAGCCCTGGCCTACACAACCTACAGGCTCAGGCCCCTGGAGCCAAACCTGAGGACTGTACTTGCCCTCTCCAAGGGAATTGTGTGTGCCCATTCCAATGGCCACAACCCTTCTAATAGGATAAACCTCCAAAGTCCCTGATCCATCTCAAAAGTGGTGACTTCCCAGGAAAAACAGGGGCAATCTGAGCCCAAATGAGCACCTACCTGCACTCAGACCCATAGACAGATGTCCCCAGAGGTAAAAAGGAAAGAACAGGACCCTAGGCACTAATCAGATCTATTGCTTTGGTTTCCAGGCATCTCTCCTCAGAGGCCTGGATTTCAAAAGCAGCATATAGCTGTTTCTTGATTCACCCATCAGAAAACATCTCATCTACACATGGGAAACTTGCACGTTGGAGCTGTGTCAAAGCCTCTGTTTACGAGAACCCTTTAGGGCACCAGTGCCACCTCTTCATTCCAAGGTCTCCATAGACAAAAAAGCACATGAGGACCCATCCTTAGGGGTGTCCATTTCAACTCAGCATCCTCGGTTGCTCCCCACAGATCCATGAGATCTAACCTGTCTTGTTGCTAGGAGACAATTGGAATGCGAGGTGGGCTACCCATCCATCCATCCTTAAAACCCTACTCAGCATCATTGGCCTGGAGCCAAGCAACGGTCTCAATTGACCTGCAGAAGACTCTCTGCTGTTTGGAGCTTCTCATAACTCTCATCTTGGGAAAACCCCCATGGCCTCGTATTGCCCCCCCCCCCATTCATGAAGGGGCCATCAGGGACAGAAACTCCAACCTGAGCGATCGTCTGATCCTCGTCCTGACTTCAGATGCACGAGATCTCGATTCACGTCTGTAGATTGTGCCTGCCATGGCCTCACCCAGAAACCTAAGCCTAGCTTGTGTTCTCAGACTTTTGTCGTCAGACTACTGGCTCACAAGCCCTCAAGTTTGGCAATCCAGAACTACAAAGCAGCACTCTGCCGGTCCTCCAGAAGAAAAACATTGTCCTCTGGGGCTACCCAGTAACACCAAATGAGGATCAACCTGCACCGACCTTGGCTGTACCCCAAATACATAGGCTGACCAGGGCACTAATGCCCTTTCTGACACAGCCTGAGCCTGGACTCCCTGGCCCGCCTAGACAGTTGGCCGCACACTGAGCACATCGAGCCTCCGTGGCCTTAGATCGTCATCTCTTCCCAACCTCGGTTTCCAGGTTTCAGAACCTAGACCTTATCTCCAAGAACTGCCCAGGGTTTAAGGTGATGCAGAAATCAGAACTCCTTCCCCATGGCAAGAAACCTTGTGGTTGGCATGTTGTCCAACGTTCAGTGTGATTGAAACCAGTGTGGCCCATGAGGACCCGCCCATGCTCGCGGGCCACATTGGTCACAAACACACATTGTGACCCTCAGGCTGAGCCCAGTCCTCAAGTAAGGCCACTCAGTGGCTGGATGAAGAGATAGCATATTGGGCTTGCCATGCCCCTAGGCCCCCACTTTTAACCATAGTTCGGGATGTCCCTTCAGTCTTCCCCACGGCTTGGATTTGGAATTCCTCTTTTTGTGGGACACCTGAGGTAACAAACCTGAATGGAGACCATCCATCCCACAGAATGACGAAAAGCAATTGGGAATCGGGCCAAATCCTCAGAGAGGAAGATTCGTGCATGGCCCATGAGGCCTCCCCGAAATTCCACGGCCATCGCTGATACAAAATCCAGAGACAAAAGCCTGAGCAAGCGCCTCAGACTCGCACTTTCTTCATATCCTGAAGAGTTCTTCTCATGGTTTGTCGATCCGGCCTGCCTGCCATACCTACGTCCCCAAACCTAAGCTGAGTTTGTGTTTTCAGACTTCTGTCCTCAAAGTCTTGGGCCACACAGCCTCCAGGCTGGGCGCCTGGAGCCACACATTAGGACTGTGCCTACCAATCCATGGGAATTCTGCCCATTCCATGATCCAAAATCGTACAAATTAGGAGAAACCTCCAAAGTCCCTGAGGCCATCCCAATAGTGTAGGTCGCCTGGAACAAACAAGCGCTGTCTGACACCAGCTGATAATCGACATCCACTCATACCATAGATGGATGTCCCCAGAGAAGAAGATTGAACCAGACAGGACCCTAGGCCATAATAGGATCCATTGCTATGGGTTACAGGCATGTGTCCTCAAAAGCCTGATTCCAATACGAGCATAGGGGTTTTCCTGAGGCACCCATCAGATCTCAATTCGTCTCCACAAGGAAACCTGTGCATGGGAGCCATGTCCATAGCTTAGGAGAGTACTTCAGGGTCCCGGTGCCACCGCCCCATTCCAAGGCCCTCATGGACACAAAAACACATTAGGACCCATCCTCAGGAAAGTCCATTTCAACTCAGCCACCCCGGTGCTCCGGCAGAGCCATCAGATCTAAATTGTCTTGTTGCTAGGAGACAATTGGAATGCGAGTCGGGCTTCCGAGGCATCCATCCGCGAACGGTGCTCTGGAGTCATTCCATATGGGATGTCCTGGAGCTGTCCAACAGGTCTCAATTGTCCCGCAGAAGGAATCCTTGAAGGGGGCATCCCACAACTCCCAACGTGGGAAAACCTCCATGGCCCCGAGATACCGCTCCCTTCATAAAGCGGCCGTCATGCACAGGAACTCCAACCTGAGCCAACATCTGATCCTCGCCCTGACTTCAGAAGCATGAGATATTGGTTCAGATCTGCAGGGGATACCTGTCGTGCCCTCGGCCTGAAACCCAAGTCTAGCTTGTCTTCTCACAATTCCGTCCTCAAACTCCTGGCCCCGAAGTCCTAAAATTTGGCAATTCCGGACCCAAAATGCAGCACTCTGCCGGCCCTCTAGAAAAAAAAAAATTATTGCCTCATGAGCTGCCGAGGCAACTTAAATGAGGATAAACCTACACAGCACTCGACTTTACCCAAATTATATAGTCTAACCTGGGCACTAATGCACTGTCGAGCACAACCTGAGCCCGGACGTCCTGACCAACACCCAGAAAGCTGACCGCACACTGAGCACATAAAACCCGCCATGGCCTTAGGTCATCATCTCTTCCCTACCTCAGTTTTCAGGCTTCAGAACCGAGACCTTATCTCCAATCACTGCCCAGGGGTGAGTCTGATGCAGAAATCAGAACTCCTCCTTACCCATGGCAAGAACCCTTGTGGTTGGCACGTTGTCCAACATTCAGTGTAGGAGAAACCAGCATTCACCCTGAGGCCCCGCCCATTCTTGAGTGCGACGAGGGCATACACACGCATTGTGACCCTCAGCATGAGTCCTGTCCTCTAGTAAGTCCTCTCAGTGGCTGGACCTTTAGATGTCATAATGGGCTTGACATGTCACTAGGTCCCAATTTTTAACCAGGTTTCTGACTGTCAAGTCGCCCCTCCCCAGGTCTCTACTCTGGAATCCCTCATTTAGTGGGACACCTGAGGTTAAAAAAGAAAACAACAACAACAACAACAACAAAAAAAAACGGACTTCTTCCAGCCCACAGAATGACCCCAAACTCTTTGGACGGGGCCAAACCACCAGAGAGTAAGACTCGTCCATTTCCCATGAAGTCACCCAGAAATTCCACGACCATGAGTGACACGATATCCAGAGACAAAAACTTGAGCAGGAGCCTCACACTCGCCCTTCTTTCAAATCCAGAAGAGTTCTCCTCATGGTCTGTAGATCAGTCCTGCCATACCTATGACCTGAAACATAAGCCGAGTTTGTGTTTTCAGACAACTGTCCAAACAGCCCTGGCCTACAAAACCTACAGGCTCAGGCCCCTGGAGCCAAACCTGAGGACTGTACTTGCCCTCTCCAAGGGAATTGTGTGTGCCCATTCCAATGGCCACAACCCTTCTAATAGGATAAAACCTCCAAAGTCCCTGATCCATCTCAATAGTGGTGGCTTCCCAGGAAAAACAGGGGCAATCTGAGCCCAAATGAGCACCTACCTGCACTCAGACCCATAGACAGATGTCCCCAGAGGTAAAAAGGAAAGAACAGGCCCCTAGGCACTAATCAGATCCATTGCTTTGGTTTCCAGGCATCTCTCCTCAGAGGCCTGGATTTCAAAAGCAGCATATAGCTGTTTCTTGACTCACCCATCAGAAAACATCTCATCTACACATGGGAAACTTGCACGTTGGAGCTGTGTCAAAGCCTCTGTTTAGGAGAACCATTTAGGGCACCAGTGCCACCGCTTCATTCCAAGGTCTCCATAGACACAAAAGTACATTAGGACCCATCCATAGGGGTATCCATTTAAACTCAGCGTCCTCGGTAGCTCCCCACAGATCCAGGAGATCTAAACTGTCTTGTTGGTAGGAGACAATTGGAATGCGAGGTGGGCTACGCAGCCATCCATCCTTAGAACCCTGCTCAGAATCATTGGCCTGGAGCCAAGAAACGGTCTCAATTGACCTGCAGAAGACTCTCTGCTGTTTGGAGCTTCTCATAACTCCCATCGTGGGAAAACACCCATGGCTTCGTGATGCCCCCACCCATTCATGAAGGGGCCATCAGGGACAGAAACTCCAACCTGAGCGATCGTCTGATCCTCGCCCTGACTTCAGATGCACGAGATCTCGATTCAGGTCTGTAGATTGTGCCTGCCATGGCCTCACCCAGAAACCTAAGCCTAGCTTGTGTTCTCAGACTTTTGTCGTCAGACTACTGGCCCACAAGCCCTCCAGTTTGGCAATCCAGTACTACAATGCAGCACTTGCCGGCCCTCCAAGAGAAAAACATTGTCCTCTGGGGCTACCCAGTAACCCCAAATGAGGATCAACCTGCACCGACCTTGGCTGTACCCCAAATACATAGGCTGACCAGGGCACTAATGCCCTTTCTGACACAGCCTGAGCCTGGACTCCCTGGTCCATCCCAGACAGCTGGCGGCACACTGAGCACATCTAGCCGCCATGGCCTTAGGTCGTCATCTCTTCCCAACCTCGGTTTCCAGGTTTCAGAACCTAGACCTAATCTCCAATCACTGCCCAAGGTTGAAAGTGATGCAGAAATCAGAACTCCTTCCCCATGGCAAGAAACCTTGTAGTTGGCATGTTTTCCAACGTTCAGTGTCGTTGAAACCAGTGTGGCCCATGAGGCCCCGCCCATGCTCGCGGGCCACATTGGTCACAAACACACATTGTGACCCTCAGGCTGAGCCCAGTCCTCAAATAAGGCCACTCAGTGGCTGGATGAAGAGATAGCATATTGGGCTTGCCATGCCCCTAGGCCCTAATTTTTAACCATATTTCGGGTTGTCCCTTCAGTCTTCCCCACGGCTTTGCTTTGGAATTCCTCTTTTGGTGGGACACCTGAGGTAACAAACCTGAAATGAGTCCTCCCATTCCACAGATTGACGAAAAGCAATTGGGAATCGGGCCAAATCCTCAGAGAGGAAGATTCGTCCATGGCCCATGAGGCCTCCCCGACATTCCACGGCCATCACTGATACAAAATCCAGAGACAAAAGCCTGAGCAAGAGACTCAGACTCGCACTTTCTCCATATCCTGAAGAGTTCTTCTCATGGTTTGTAGATCGGGCCTGCCATACCTACGTCCCCAAACCTAAGCTGAGTTTGTTTTCAGACAACTGTCTAAACATCCCTGGCCTACACAACCTACAGGCTCAGGCCCCTGGAGCCAAACCTGAGGACTATACTTGCCTTCTCCAAGGGAATTGTTTGTGCCCATTCCAATGGCCACAATCCTTCTAATAGGATAAACCTCCAAAGTCCCTGATCCATCTCAAAAGTGGTGGTTTCCCAGGAAAAACAGGGGCAATCTGAGCCCAAATGAGCACCTACCTGCACTCAGACCCATAGACTGATGTCCTCAGAGGTAAAAAGCAAAAAACAGGCCCCTAGGCACTGATCAGATCCATTGCTTTGATTTACAGGCATCTCTCCTCAGAGGCTTGGATTTCAAAAGCAGCATATAGCTGTTTCTTGATTCACCCATCAGAAAACATCTTATCTACACATGGGAAACTTGCACGTTGGAGCTGTGTCAAAGCCTCTGTTTAGGAGAACCCTTTAGGGCCCCAGTGCCACCGCTTCATTCCAAGGTCTCCATAGACACAAAAGCACATTAGGACCCATCCCCAGGGGTGTCCATTTCAACTCAGCATCCTCGGTAGCTGCCCACAGATCCAGGAGATCTAACCTGTCTTTTTGCTAGGAGACAATTGGAATGCTAGGTGGACTACCCAGCCATCCATCCTTAGAACCCTGCTCAGAATCATTGGCCTGGAGCCAAGAAACGGTCTCAATTGACCTGCAGAAGACTCTCTGCAGTTTGGAGCTTCTCACAACTCCCATAGTGGGAAAACCCCCATGGCCTCGTGATGCCCCCCCATTCATGAAGGGGCCATCAGGGACAGAAACTCCAACCTGAGCGATCGTCTGATCCTCGCCCTGACTTCAGATGCACGAGATCTCGATTCAGGTCTGTAGATTGTGCCTGCCATGGCCTCACCCAGAAACCTAAGCCTAGCTTGTGTTCTTAGACTTTTGTCGTCAGACTACTGGCCCACAAGACCTCCATTTGGCAATCCAGAACTACAATGGAGCACTCTGCCTGCCCTCCAGAAGAAAAACATTGTTCTCTGGGGCTACCCAGTAACCCCAAATGAGGATCAACCTGCACCGACCTTGGCTGTACCCCAAATACATAGGCTGACCAGGGCACTAATGCCCTTTCTGACACAGCCTGAGCCTGGACCCCCTAACCCCTCCCAGACAGCTGGCCGCACACTGAGCACATCGAGCCGCCATGGCCTGAGGTCGTCATCTCTTCCCAACCTCGGTTTTCAAGTTTCAGAACCTAGACCTTATCTCCAATCACTGCCCAAGGTTGAAGGTGATGCAGAAATCATAACTCCTTCCCCATGGCAAGAAACCTTGTGGTTGGCATGTTGTCCAACGTTCAGTGTCGTTGAAACCAGTGTGGCCCATGAGGCCCCGCCCATGCTCGCAGGCCACATTGGTCACAAACACACATTGTGACCCTCAGGCTGAGCCCAGTCCTCAAGTAAGGCCACTCAGTGGCTGGATGAAGAGATAGCATATTGGGCTTGCCATGCCCCTAGGCCCCAATTTTTAACCATAGTTCGGGTTGTCCCTTCAGTCTTCCCCACGGCTTTGCTTTGGAATTGCTCTTTTGGTGGGACACCTGAGGTAACAAACCTGAAAAGAGTCCTCCCATCCCACAGATTGACGAAAAGCAATTGGGAATCGGGCCAAATCCTCAGAGAGGAAGATTCGTCCATGGCCCATAAGGCCTCCCCGACATTCCACGGCCATCGCTGATACAAATTCCAGAGACAAAAGCCTGAGCAAGAGCCTCAGACTCGCACTTTCTTCATATCCTGAAGAGTTCTCATGGTTTGTCGATCGGGCCTGCCATACCTACGTCCCCAAACCTAAGCTGAGTTTGTGTTTTCAGACTTCTGTCCTCAAAGTCCTGGGCCACACACCCTCCAGGCTGGGCGCCTGGAGCCAAACATTAGGACTGTGCCTACCAATCCTTGGGAATTCTGCCCATTCCATGGTCCAAAATCGTACAAATTAGGAGAAACCTCCAAATACCCTGAGGCCATCCCAATTGTGTAGGATGCCCGGAACAAACAAGGGCTGTCTGACACCAGCTGATAATCGACCTCCACTCATACCATAGATGGATGTCCCCAGAGAAGAAGATTGAACCAGACAAGACCCTAGGCCATAATAGGATCCATTGCTTTGGGTTACAGGCATGTGTCCTCAAAAGCCTGATTCCAATACGAGCATAGGGGTTTTCCTGAGGCACCCATCAGAACTCATCAAGTCTCCACAAGGAAACCTGTGCATGGGAGCCATGTCCAAAGCTTAGGAGAGTACTTCAGGGTGCTGGTGCCACCGCCCCATTCCAAGGCCCTCATGGACACAAAAACACATTAGGACCCATCCTCAGAACGTCCATTTCAACTCAGCCACCCCGGTTGCTCCGGCAGAGCCATCAGATCAAAACTGTCTTGTTGCTAGGAGACAATTGGAATGCGAGTCGGGCTTTCCAGGCATCCATCCGCGAATGGTGCTCTAGAGTATTTCCATATGGGATGTCCTGGAGCTGTCCAACAGGTCTCAATTGTCCCGCAGAAGGAATCCTTGAAGGGGCATCCCACAACTCCCAACGTGGGAAAACCTCAATAGCCTCGAGATTCTGCTCCCTTCATGAAGCGGCCGTCATGAACAGGAACTCCAACCTGAGCCAACGTCTGATCCTCGCCCTGACTTCAGAAGCATGAGATATTGGTTCAGATCTGCAGGGGGTACCTGTCGTGCCCTCGCCCTGAAACCCAAGTCTAGCTTGTCTTCTCACACTTCCGTCCTCAAACTCCTGGCCCCGAAGTCCTAAAATTTGGCAATTCCGGACCCACAATGCAGCACTCTGCCGGCCCTCTAGAAAAAAAAAAATTATTGCCTCATGAGCTGCCCAGGCACCTTAAATGAGGATAAACCTACACAGCACTCGACCTTACCCATATTATATAGTCTAACCTGGGCACTAATGCACTGTCGAGCACAACCTGAGCCCGGACCTCCTGACCAACACCCAGAAAGCTGACCGCACACTGAGCACATAAAACCCGCCATGGCCTTAGGTCATCATCTCTTCCCTACCTCAGTTTTCAGGCTTCATAACCGAGACCTTATCTCCAATCACTGCCCAGGGGTGAGTCTGATGCAGAAATCAGAACTCCTCCTTACCCATGGCAAGAACCCTTGTGGTTGGCACGTTGTCCAACGTTCAGTGTAGGAGTAACCAGCATTCACCCTGAGGCCCCGCCCATTCTTGAGTGCGACGAGGGCATACACACGCATTGTGACCCTCAGCATGAGTCCTGTCCTCTAGTAAGTCCTCTCAGTGGCTGGACCTTTAGATGTCATAATGGGCTTGACATGTCACTAGGTCCCAATTTTTAACCAGATTTCTGACTGTCAAGTCGCCCCTCCCCAGGTCTCTACTCTGGAATCCCTCATTTAGTGGGACACCTGAGGTTAAAAAAGAAAACAACAACAACAACAACAACAACAACAACAAAACGGACTTCTTCCAGCCCACAGAATGACCCCAAACTCTTTGAACGGGGCCAAACCACCAGAGAGTAAGACTCGTCCATTTCCCATGAAGTCACCCAGAAATTCCATGACCATGAGTGACACGATATCCAGAGACAAAAACTTGAGCAGGAGCCTCACACTCGCCCTTCGTTCAAATCCAGAAGAGTTCTCCTCATGGTCTGTAGATCAGTCCTGCCATACCTATGACCTGAAACATAAGCCGAGTTTGTGATTTCAGACAACTGTCCAAAAAGGGCTGGACTACACAACCTACAGGCTCAGGCCCCTGGAGCCAAACCTGAGGACTGTACTTGCCCTCTCCAAGGGAATTGTGTGTGCCCATTCCAATAGCCACAACCCTTCTAATAGGATAAACCTCCAAATTCCCTGATATATCTCAATAGTGGTAGCTTCCCAAGAAAAACAGGGGCAATCTGAGCCCAAATGAGCCCCTACCTGCACTCAGACCCATAGACAGATGTCCTCAGAGGTAAAAAGGAAAGAACAGGCCCCTAGGCACTAATCAGATCCATTGCTTTGGTTTCCAGGCATCTCTCCTCAGAGGCCTGGATTTCAAAAGCAGCATATAGCTGTTTCTTGATTCACCCATCAGAAAACATGTCATCTACACATGGGAAACTTGCACGTTGGAGCTGTGTCAAAGCCTCTGTTTAGGAGAACCCTTTAGGGCCCCAGTGCCACCGCTTCATTCCAAGGTCTCCATAGACACAAAAGCACATTCGGACCCATCCCCAGGGGTGTGCATTTCAAGTCAGCATCCTCGGTAGCTCCCCACAGATCCAGGAGATCTAAACTGTCTTGTTGCTAGGAGACAATTGGAATGTGAGGTGGGCTACCCAGCCATCCATCCTTAGAACCCTGCTCAGAATCATTGGCCTGGAGCCAAACAACAGGTCTCAATTGTCCTGCCGAAGACTCTCTGCAGTTTGGAGCTTCTCACAACTCCCATCATGGGAAAACCCCCATGGCCTCGTGATGCCCTCCCATTCATGAAGGGGCCATCAGGGACAGAATCTCCAACCTGAGCGATCGTCTGATCCTCGCCCTGACTTCAGATGCACGAGATCTCGATTCAGGTCTGTAGATTGTGCCTGCCATGGCCTCACCCAGAAACCTAAGCCTAGCTTGTGTTCTCAGAATTTTGTCGTCAGACTACTGGCCCACAAGGCCTCCAGATTGGCAATCCAGAACTACAATGCAGCACTCTGCCTGCCCTCCAGATAAAAGCATTGTCCTCTGGGGCTACCCAGTAACCCCAAATGAGAATCAACCTGAACCGACCTTGGCTGTACCCCAAATACATAGGCTGACCAGGGCACTAATGCCCTTTCTGACACAGCCTGAGCCTGGACCCCCTGGCCCCTCCCAGACAGCTGGCCGCACACTGAGCACATCGAGCCGCCATGGCCTGAGGTCGTCATCTCTTCCCAACCTCGGTTTTCAGGTTTCAGAACCTAGACCTTATCTCCAATCACTGTCCATGATGAAGGTGATGCAGAAATCAGAACTCCTTCCCCATGGCAAGAAACCTTATGGTTGGCATGTTGTCCAACGTTCAGTGTCGTTGAAACCAGTGTGGCCCATGAGGCCCCGCCCATGCTCGCAGGCCACATTGGTTACAAACACACATTGTGACCCTCAGGCTGAGCCCAGTCCTCAAGTAAGGCCACTCAGTGGCTGGATGAAGAGATAGCATATTGGGCTTGCCATGCCCCTAGGCCCCAATTTTTAACCATAGTTCGGGTTGTCCCTTCAGTCTTCCCCACGGCTTTGCTTTGGAATTGCTCTTTTGGTGGGACACCTGAGGTAACAAACCTGAAATGAGTCCTCCCATCCCACAGATTGACGAAAAGCAATTGGGAATCGGGCCAAATCCTCAGAGAGGAAGATTCGTCCATGGCCCATGAGGCCTCCCCGACATTCCACGGCCATCAGTGATACAAAATCCAGAGACAAAAGCCTGAGCAATCGCCACAGACTCGCACTTTCTACATATCCTGTAGAGTTCTTCTCATGGTTTGTAGATCGGGCCTGCCATACCTACGTTCCCAAACCTAAGCTGAGTTTGTGTTTTCAGACTTCTGTCCTCAAAGTCTTGGGCCACACATCCTGCAGGCTGGGCCCCTGGAACCACACATTAGGACTGTGCCTTCCAATCCATGGGAATTCTGCCCATTCCATGCTCCAAAATCATACAAATTAGGAGAAACCTCCAAATACCCTGAGGCCATCCCAATTGTGTAGGATGCCCAGAACAAACAAGGGCTGTCTGACACCAGCTGATAATCGACCTCCACTCATACCATAGATGTATGTCCCCAGAGAAGAAGATTGAACCAGACAGGACCCTAGGCCATAATAGGATCCATTGCTTTGGGTTACAGTCATGTGTCCTCAAAAGCCTGATTCCAATACGAGCATAGGGGTTTTCCTGAGGCACCCATCAGAACTCATCTCGTCTCCACAAGGAAACCTGTGCATGGGAGCCATGTCCAAAGCTTAGGAGAGTACTTCAGGGTGCTGGTGCCACCGCCCCATTCCAAGGCCCTCATGGACACAAAAACACATTAGGACCCATTCTCAGAAAGTCCATTTCAACTCAGCCACCCGGGTTGCTCCGGCAGAGCCATCAGATCAAAACTGTCTTGTTGCTAGGAGACAATTGGAATGTGAGTCGGGCTTTCCAGGCATCCATCCGCGAATGGTGCTCTAGAGTATTTCCATATGGGATGTCCTGGAGCTGTTCAACAGGTCTCAATTGTCCCGCAGAAGGAATCCTTGAAGGGGCATCCCACAACTCCCAACGTGGGAAAACCTCAATGGCCTCGAGATTCCGCTCCCTTCATGAAGCGGCCGTCATGAACAGGAACTCCAACCTGAGCCAACGTCTGATCCTCGCCCTGACTTCAGAAGCATGAGATATTGGTTCAGATCTGCAGGGGGTAACTGTCGTGCCCTCGCCCTGAAACCCAAGTCTAGCTTGTCTTCTCACACTTCCGTCCTCAAACTCCTGGCCACGAAGTCCTAAAATTTGGCTAATCCGGACCCACAATGCAGCACTCTGCCGGCCCTCTAGAAAAAAAAAATTATTGCCTCATGAGCTGCCCAGGCACCTTAAATGAGGATAAACCTACACAGCACTCGACCTTACCCATATTATATAGTCTAACCTGGGCACTAATGCACTGTCGAACACAACCTGAGCCCGGCCCTCCTGACCAACACCCAGAAAGCTGACCGCACACTGAGCACATAAAACCCGCCATGGCCTTAGGTCATCATCTCTTCCCTACCTCAGTTTTCAGGCTTCAGAACCGAGACCTTATCTCCAATCACTGCCCAGGGGTGAATGTTATGCAGAAATCAGAACTCCTCCTTACCCATGGCAAGAACCCTTGTGGTTGGCACGTTGTCCAAAGTTCAGTGTAGGAGAAACCAGCATTCACCCTGAGGCCCCGCCCATTCTTGAGTGCGACGAGGGCATACACACGCATTGTGACCCTCAGCATGAGTCCTGTCCTCTAGTAAGTCCTCTCAGTGGCTGGACCTTTAGATGTCATAATGGGCTTGACATGTCACTAGGTCCCAATTTTTAACCAGATTTCTGACTGTCAAGTCGCCCCTCCCCAGGTCTCTACTCTGGAATCCCTCATTTAGTGGGACACCTGAGGTTAAAAAAGAAAACAACAACAACAACAACAACAAAACGGACTTCTTCCAGCCCACAGAATGACCCCAAACTCTTTGGACGGGGCCAAACCACCAGAGAGTAAGACTCGTCCATTTCCCATGAAGTCACCCAGAAATTCCACGACCATGAGTGACACGATATCCAGAGACAAAAACTTGAGCAGGAGCCTCACACTCGCCCTTCTTTCAAATCCAGAAGAGTTCTCCTCATGGTCTGTAGATCAGTCCTGCCATACCTATGACCCGAAACATAAGCCGAGTTTGTGATTTCAGACAACTGTCCAAAAAGGGCTGGACTACACAACCTACAGGCTCAGGCCCCTGGAGCCATACCTGAGGACTGTACTTGCCCTCTCCAAGGGAATGTGTGTGCCCATTCCAATGGCCACAATCCTTCTAATAGGATAAACCTCCAAAGTCCCTGATATATCTCAATAGTGGTAGCTTCCCAAGAAAAACAGGGGCAATCTGAGCCCAAATGAGCCCCTACCTGCACTCAGACCCATAGACAGATGTCCTCATAGGTAAAAAGGAAAGAACAGGCCCCTAGGCACTAATCAGATCCATTGCTTTGGTTTCCAGGCATCTCTCCTCAGAGGCCTGGATTTCAAAAGCAGCATATAGCTGTTTCTTGATTCACCCATCAGAAAACATGTCATCTACACATGGGAAACTTGCACGTTGGAGCTGTGTCTAAGCCTCTGTTTAGGAGAACCCTTTGGGCCCCAGTGCCACCGCTTCATTCCAAGGTCTCCATAGACACAAAAGCACATTCGGACCCATCCCCAGGGGTGTGCATTTCAACTCAGCATCCTCGGTAGCTCCCCACAGATCCAGGAGATCTAAACTGTCTTGTTGCTAGGAGACAATTGGAATGCGAGGTGGGCTACCCAGCCATCCATCCTTAGAACCCTGCTCAGAATCATTGGCCTGGAGCCAAACAACAGGTCTCAATTGTCCTGCCGAAGACTCTCTGCAGTTTGGAGCTTCTCACAACTCCCATCATGGGAAAAACCCCATGGTCTCGTGATGCCCTCCCATTCATGAAGGGGCCATCAGGGACAGAAACTCCAACCTGAGTGATCGTCTGATCCTCGCCCTGAATTCAGATGCACGAGATCTCGATTCAGGTCTGTAGATTGTGCCTGCCATGTCCTCACCCAGAAAACTAAGCCTAGCTTGTGTTCTCAGACTTTTGTCGTCAGACTACTGGCCCACAAGGCCTCCAGTTTGGCAATCCAGAACTACAATGCAGCACTCTGCCTGCCCTCCAGATAAAAAGCATTGTCCTCTGGGGTACCAGGTAACCCCAAATGAGAATCAACCTGAACCGACCTTGGCTGTACCCCAAATACATAGGCTGACCAGGGCACTAATGCCCTTTCTGACACAGCCTGAGCCTGGACCCCCTGGCCCCTCCCAGACAGCTGGCCGCACACTGAGCACATCGAGCCGCCATGGCCTGAGGTCGTCATCTCTTCCCAACCTCGGTTTTCAGGATTCAGAACCTAGACCTTATCTCCAATCACTGTCCATGATGAAGGTGATGCAGAAATCAGAACTCCTTCCCCATGGCAAGAAACCTTATGGTTGGCATGTTGTCCAACGTTCAGTGTCGTTGAAACCAGTGTGGCATATGAGGCCCCGCCCATGCTCGCGGGCCACATTGGTTACAAACACACATTGTGACCCTCAGGCTGAGCCCAGTCCTCAAGTAAGGCCACTCAGTGGCTGGATGAAGAGATAGCATATTGGGCTTGCCATGCCCCTAGGTCCCAAATTTTAACCATAGTTCGGGTTGTCCCTTCAGTCTTCCCCACGACTTGGCTTTGGAATTCCTCTTTTGGTGGGACACCTGAGTAACAAAACTGAAATGAGTCCTCCCATCCCACAGATTGACGAAAAGCAATTGGGAATCGGGCCAAATCCTCAGAGAGGAAGATTCGTCCATGGCCCATGAGGCCTCCCCGACATTCCACGGCCATCAGTGATACAAAATCCAGAGACAAAAGCCTGAGCAATCGCCACAGACTCGCACTTTCTTCATATCCTGTAGAGTTCTTCTCATGGTTTGTAGATCGGGCCTGCCATACCTACGTCCCCAAACCTAAGCTGAGTTTGTGTTTTCAGACTTCTGTCCTCAAAGTCTTGGGCCACACATCCTCCAGGCTGGGCCCCTGGAGCCACACATTAGGACTGTGCCTACCAATCCATGGGAATTCTGCCCATTCCATGGTCCAAAATCGTACAAATTAGGAGAAACCTCCAACGACCCTTAGGCCATCCCAATAGTGTGGGTCACCCGGAACAAACAAGGGGTGTCTGACACCAGCTGATAATCGACCTCCACTCATACCATAGATGGATGTCCCCAGAGAAGAAGATTGAACCAGACAGGACCCTAGGCCATAATAGGATCCATTGCTATGGGTTACAGGCATGTGTCCTCTAAAGCCTGATTCCAATACGAGCATAGGGGTTTTCCTGAGGCACCCATCAGAACTCATCTCGTCTCCACAAGTAAACCTGTGCATGGGAGCCATGTCCAAAGCTTAGGAAAGTACTTCAGTTTGCCGGTGCCACCGCCCCATTCCAAGGCCCTCATGGACACAAAAACACATTAGGACACATCCTCAGGAAAGTCCATTTCAACTCAGCCACCGAGGTTGCTCCCGCAGAGCCATCAGATCTAAACTGTCTTGTTGCTAGGAGACAATTGGAATGCGAGGCGGGCTTCCCAGGCATCCATCCGCGAACGGTGCTCTGGAGTCATTCCATATGGCATGTCCTGGAGCTGTCCAACAGGTCTCAATTGTCCGGAAGAAGGAATCCTGGAAGGGGGCATCCCACAACTCCCAACGTGGGAAAACCTCAATGGTCTTGAGATTCCGCTCCCTTCATGAAGTGGCCGTCATGCTCAGAAACTCCCACCTGAGCCAACGTCTGATCCTCGCCCTGACTTCAGATGCATGAGATATTGGTTCAGATCTGCAGGGGGTACCTGCCGTGCCCTCGCCCTGAACCCCAAGTCTAGCTTGTCTTCTCAGACTTCCGTCCTCAACTCCTGGCCCCAAAGCCCTCAAGTTTGGCAATTCCGGACCCACAATGCAGCACTCTGCCTGCCCTCTAGAAAAAAAATTATTGCCTCATGATCTGCCCAGGCACCTTAAATGACGGTAAACCTACACAGCACTCGACTTTACCCAAATTATATAGTCTAACCTGGGCACTGATGCACTGTCGAACACAACCTGAGCCCGGACCTCCTGACCAACACCCAGAAAGCTGACCACACACTGAGCACATAAAACCCGCCATGGCCTTAAGTCATCATCTCTTCCCTACCTCAGTTTTCAGGCGTCAGAACCGAGACATTATCTCCAATCACTGCCCAGGGGTGAGTGTGATGCAGAAATCAGGACTCCTCCTTACCCATGGCAGGAAACCTTGTGGTTGGCACGTTTTCCAACGTTCAGTGTAGGAGAAACCAGCATTCACCCTGAGTCCCCGCCCATTCTTGAGTGTTAGGAGCGCATACACACGCATTGTGACCCTCAGCATGAGTCCTGTCCTCTAGTAAGTCCTCTCAGTGGCTGGACCATTAGATGTCATAATGGGCTTGACATGTCCCTAGGCCCCAATTTTTAACCAGATTTCTGATTGTCCAGTCGCCCCTCCCCAGGGCTCTACTCTGGAATCCATCATTTGGTGGGACACCTGAGGTTAAAAAAGAAAACAACAACAACAACACCAAAAAAAAAAAAAAAAAACTTCTTCCAGCCCACAGAATGACCCCAAACTCTTTAGACGGGGCCAAATTTCCAGAGAGTAAGACTCGTCCATTTCCCATGAAGTCACCCAGAAATTCCACGACCATGAGTGACACGATATCCGGAGACAAAAACGTGAGCAGGAGCCTCACACTCGCCCTTCTTTCAAATCCTGAAGAGTTCTCCTCATGGTCTGTAGATCAGTCCTACCATACCTATGACCCGAAACATAAGCCGAGTTTGTGTTTTCAGACAACTGACCAAACATTCCTGGCCTACACAACCTACAGGCTCATGCCCCTGGAGTCAAACCTGAGGACTGTACTTGCCCTCTCCAAGGGAAATGTGTGTGCCCATTCCAATGGCCACAATCCTTCTAATAGGATAAACCTCCAAAGTCCCTGATCCATCTCAATAGTGGTGGCTTCCCAAAAAAGACAGGGGAAATCTGAGCCCAACTGAGCACCTACCTGCACTCAGACCCATAGACAGATGTCCCCAGAGGTAAAAAGGAAAGAACAGGCCCCTAGGCACTCATCAGATCCATTGCTTTGGTTTCCAGGCATCTCTCCTCAGAGGCCTGGATTTCAAAAGCAGCATATAGCTGTTTCTTGACTCACCCATCAGGAAACATCTTATCTACACATGGGAAACTTGCACGTTGGAGCTGTTCAAAGCCTCTGTTTAGGAGAACCCTTTAGGGCCCCAGTGCCACCGCTTCATTCCAAGGTCTCCATAGACACAAAAGCACTTTAGGACTCTTCCCCAGGGGTGTCCATTTCAACTCAGCGTCCTCGGTTGCTCCCCACAGATCCAGGAGATCTAAACTGTCTTGTTGCTAGGAGACAATTGGAATGCGAGGTGGGCTACCCAGCCATCCATCCTTAGAACCCTGCTCAGAATCATTGGCCTGGAGCCAAACAACAGGTCTCAATTGTCCTGCAGAAGACTCTCTGCTGTTTGGAGCTTCTCACAACTCCCATCGTGGGATAACACCCATGGCCTCGTGATGCCCCCCCCCCCCATTGATGAAGGTGCCATCAGGGACAGAAACTCCAACCTGAGTGATCGTCTGATCCTCGTCCTGACTTCAGATGCACGAGATCTCGATTTACGTCTGTAGATTGTGCCTGCCATGGCCTCACCCAGAAACCTAAGCCTAGCTTGCGTTCTCAGACATTTGTCGTCAGACTACTGGCTCACATGCCCCCCAGTTTGGCAATCCAGAACTACAATGCAGCACTCTGCCGGCCCTCCAGAAGAAAAACATTGTCCTCTGGGGCTTCCCAGTAACCCCAAATGAGGATCAACCTACACCGACCTTGGCTGTACCCCAAATACATAGGCTGACCAGTGCACTAATGCCCTTTCTAACACAGCCTGAGCCTGGACCCCCTGGACCCTCCCAGACAGCTGGCCGCACACTGAGCACATCAAGCCGCCATGGCCTTAGGTCGTCATCTCTTCCCAACCTCGGTTTTCAGGTTTCAGAACCTAGACCTTATCTCCAATCACTGTCCAGGGTTGAAGGTGATGCAGAAATCAGAACTCCTTCCCCATGGCAAGAAACCTTGTGGTTGGCATGTTGTCCAACGTTCAGTGTAGTTGAAACCAGTGTGGCCCATGAGGCCCCGCCCATGCTCGCGGGCCACATTGATCACAAACACACATTGTGACCCTCAGGCTGAGCCCAGTCCTCAAGTAAGGCCACTCAGATGCTGGATGAAGAGATAGCATATTGTGCTTGCCATGCCCCTAGGCCCCAATTTTTAACCATAGTTTGGGTTGTCTTTTCAGTTTTCCCCACGGCTTGGCTTTGGAATTCCTCTTTTGTTGGGACACCTGAGGTAACAAACCTGAAATGAGTCCTCCCATCCCACAGATTGACGAAAAGCAATTGGGATTCGGGCCAAATCCTGAGAGAGGAAGATTCTTCCATGGCCCATGAGGCCTTCTCGACATTCCACGGCCATCGCTGATACAAAATCCAGAGACAAAAGAATGAGCAAGCGCCTCAGACTTGCACTTTCTTCATATCCTGAAGAGTTCTTCTCATGGTTTGTAGATCGGGCCTGCCATACCTACGTCCCCAAACCTAAGCTGAGTTTGTGTTTTCAGACTTCTGTCCTCAAAGTCCTGGACCACACACCCTCCAGGCTGGGCCCCTGGAGCCACACATTAGGACTGTGCCTACCAATCCATGGGAATTCTGCCCATTCCATGGTCCAAAATCGTACAAATTAGGAGAAACCTCCAAATTCCCTGAGGCCATCCCAATAGTGTAAGTCGCCCGGAACAAACAAGGGCTGTCTGACACCAGCTGATAATCGACCTCCACTCATACCATAGATGGATGTCCCCAGAGAAGAAGATTGAACCGGACAGGACCCTAGGCCATAATAGGATCCATTGCTTTGGGTTACAGGCATGTGTCCTCAAAAGCCTGATTCCAATACGAGCATAGGTATTTTCCTGAGGCACCCATCAGAACTCATCTCGTCTCCACAAAGAAACCTGTGCATGGGAGCCATGTCCAAAGCTTAGGAGAGTACTTCAGGGTTCCGGTGCCACCGCCCCATTCCAAGGCCCTCATGAACACAAAAACACATTAGGACCCATCCTCACGAAAGTCCATTTCAACTCAGCCACCCAGGTTGCTCCGGCAGAGACATCAGATCTAAACTGTCTTGTTGCTAGGAGACAATTGGAATGTGAGGCGGGCTTCCCAGGCATCCATCCGCGAACGGTGCTCTGGAGTCATTCCATATGGGATGTCCTGGAGCTGTCCAACAGGTCTCAATTGTCCCGCAGAAGGAATCCTTGAAGGGGGTATCCCACAACTCCCAACGTGGGAAAACCTAAATGGCCTTGAGATTCCGCTCCCTTCATGAAGCGGCCGTCATGCTCAGAAACTCCAACCTGAGCCAACGTCTGATCCTCGCCCTGACTTCAGATGCATGAGATATTGGTTCAGATCTGCTGGGGGTTCCTGCCGTGACCTCGCCCTGAAACCCAAGTCTAGCTTGTCTTCTCAGACTTCCATCCTCACACTCCTGGCCCCGAAGCCCTCAAGTTTGGCAATTCTGGAACCCACAATGCAGCACTCTGCCTGCCCTCTAGAAAAAAAATTATTGCCTCATGAGCTGCCCAGGCACCTTAAATGAGTGTAAACCTACACAGCACTCGACTTTTCCCAAATTATATAGTCTAACCTGGGCACTAATGCACTTTCGAACACAACCTGAGCCCGGACCTCCTGACCAACACCCAGAAAGCTGACCGCACACTGAGCACATAAAACCCGCCATGGCCTTAGGTCATCATCTCTTCCCTACCTCAGTTTTCAGGCTTCAGAACCGAGACCTTATCTCCAATCACTGCCCAGCGGTGAGTGTGATTCAGAAATCAGAACTCCTCCTTACCCATGGCAAGAACCCTTGTGGTTGGCACGTTTTCCAACGTTCAGTGTAGGAGAAACCAGCATTCACCCTGAGGCCCCGCCCATTCTTGAGTGTTACGAGGGCATACACACACATTGTGACCCGCAGTATGAGTCCTGTCCTCTAGTAAGTCTTCTCAGTGACTGGACAATTAGATGTCATAATGGGCTTGACATGTCCCTAGGCCCCAATTTTTAACCAGATTTCTGATTGTCCAGTCGCCCCTCCCCAGGGCTCTACTCTGGAATCCATCATTTGGTGGGACACCTGAGGTTAAAAAAGAAAACAACAACAACAACAATAAAAATCGGACTTCTTCCATCCCACAGAATGACCCCAAACTCTTTGGACGGGGCCAAACCACCAGAGAGTAAGACTCATCCAATTCCCATGAAGTCACCCAGAAATTCCACGATCTTGAGTGACACGATATCCAGAGACAAAAATTTGAGCAGGAGCCTCACACACGCCCTTCTTTCAAATCCCGAAAAGTTCTCCTCATGGTCAGTAGATCAGTCCTGCCATACTTATGACCCGGAACATAAGCCGAGTTTGTGTTTTCAGACAACTGTCCAAACAGCCCTGGCCTACACAACCTACAGGCTCAGGCCCCTGGAGCCAAACCTGAGGACTGTACTTGCCATCTCCAAGGGAATTGTGTGTGCCCATTCCAATGGCCACAACCCTTCTCATAGGATAAACCTCCAAAGTCCCTGATCCATCTCAATAGTGGTGGCTTCCCAGGAAAAACAGGGGCAATCTGAGCCCAACTGAGCACCTACCTGCACTCAGACCCATAGACAGATCTCCCCAGAGGTAAAAAGGAAAGAACAGGCCCCTAGGCACTCATCACATCCATTTCTTTGGTTTCCAGGCATCTCACCTCAGAGGCCTGGATTTCAAAAGCAGCATATAGCTGTTTCTTGACTCACCCATCAGAAAACATCTCATCTACACATGGGAAACTTGCACGTTGGAGCTGTGTCAAAGCCTCTGTTTAGGAGAACCCTTTAGGGCCCCAGTGCCACCGCTTCATTCCAAGGGTCCATAGACACAAAAGCACGTTAGGACCCATCCCCAGGGGTGTCCATTTCAACTAAGCATCCTCGGTTGCTTCCCAAGATCCAGGAGATCTAACCTGTCTGGATGCTAGGAGACAATTGGAATGCGAGGAGGGCTACCCAGCCATCCATCCTTAGAACCCTGCTCAGAATCATTGGCCTGGAGCCAAACAACAGGTCTCAATTGTCCTGCAGAAGACTCTCTGCAGTTTGGAGCTTGTCACAACTTTCATCGTGGGAAAACACCCATGGCCTCGTGATGCCCCCCCCCATTCATGAAGGGGCCATCAAGGACAGAAACTCCAACCTGAGCGATCGTCTGATCCTCGCCCTGACTTCAGATGCACGAGATCTCGATTCATGTTTGTAGATTGTGCCTGCCATGGCCTCACCCAGAAACCTAAGCCTAGCTTGTTTTCTCAGACCTTTGTCGTCAGACTACTGGCCCAAAGCCCTCCAGTTTGGCAATCCAGAACTACAATGCAGCACTCTGCCGGCCCTCCAGAAGAAAAACATTGTCCTCTGGGGCTACCCTGTAACCCCAAATGAGGATCAACCAGCACCGAACTTGGCTGTACCCCAAAAACATAGGCAGAACAGGGCACTAATGCCCTTTCTGACACAGCCTGAGCCTGGACCCCCTAGCCCCTCCCATACAGCTGGCCGCACACTGAGCACATCGAGCCGCCATGGTCTTAGGTCGTCATCTCTTCCCAACCTCGGGTTTCAGGTTTCAGAACCTAGACCTTATCTCCAATCACTGCCCAGGGTTGAAGGTGATGCAGAAATCAGAACTCCTTCCCCATGGCAAGAAACCTTGTGGTTGGCATGTTGTCCAACGTTCAGTGTAGTTGAAACCAGTGTGGCCCATGAGGCCCCGCCCATGCTCGCGGGCCACATTGGTCACAAACACACATTGTGACCCTCAGGCTGAGCCCAGTCCTCAAGTAAGGCCACTCAGTGGCTGGATGAAGAGATAGCATATTGGGCTTGCCATGCCCCTAGGCCCCAAATTTTAACCATAGTTCGTGTTGTCCCTTCAGTCTTCTCCAGGGCTTGGCTTTGGAATTCCTCTTTTGGTGGGACCCCTGAGGTAACAAAACTGAAATGAGTCCTCCGATCCCACAGATTGACGAAAAGCAATTGGGAATCGGGCCAAATCCTCAGAGAGGAAGATATGTCCATGGCCCATGAGGCCTCCCCGACATTCCACGGCCATCGCTGATACAAATTCCAGAGACAAAAGCCTGAGCAAGCGCCTCAGACTCGCACTTTCTTCATATCCTGAAGAGTTCTTCTCATGGTTTGTAGATCGGGCCTGCCATACCTACGTCCCCAAACATAAGCTGAGTTTGTGTTTTCAGACTTCTGTCCTCAAAGTCTTGGGCCACACACCCTCCAGGCTGGGCCCCTGGAGAAACACATTAGGACTGTGCCTACCAATCCATAGGAATTCTGCCCATTCCATGGTCAAAAATCGTACAAATTAGGAGAAACCTCAAAAGTCCCTGAGGCCATCCCAATAGTGTAGGTCGCCCGGAACAAACAAGGGCTGTCTGAAACCAGTTGATAATTGACCTCCACTCATACCATAGATGGATGTCCCCAGAGAAGAAGATTGAAACAGACAAGACCCTCGGCCTTAATAGGATCCATTGCTTTGGGTTACAGGCATGTGTCCTCAAAAGCCTGATTCCAATACGAGCATAGGGGTTTTCCTGAGGCACCCATCAGAACTCATCTCGTTCCACAAGGAAACCTGTGCATGGGAGCCATGTCCAAAGCTTAGGAGAGTACTTCAGGGTCCCGGTGCCACCGCCTGATTCCAAGGCCCTCATGGACACAAAAACACATTAGGACCCATCCTCAGGTATGTCCCTTTCAACTCAGCCACCCCGGTTGCTCCGGCAAAGCCATCAGATCTAAACTGTCTTGTTGCTAGGAGACAATTGGAATGCGAGGCGGGCTTCCCAGGCATCCATCCGCGAACGGTGCTCTGGAGTCATTCCATATGGGATGTCCTAGAGCTGTCCAACAGGTCTCAATTGTCCCGCAGAAGGAATCCTTGAAGGGGGCATCCCACAACTCCCAAAATGGGAAAACCTCAATGGCCTCGAGATTCCGCTTCCTTCATGAAGCGGCCGTCATGCTCAGAAACTCCAACCTGAGCCAACGTCTGATCCTCGCCCTGACTTCAGATGCATGAGATATTGGTTCAGATCTGCAGGGGGTACCTGCCGTGCCCTCGCCCTGAAACCCAAGTCCAGCTTGTCTTCTCAGACTTCCGTCCTCACACTCCTGTCCCCGAAGCCCTCAAATTTGGCAATTCCGGACCCACAATGCAGCACTCTGCCTGCTCTCTAGAAAAAAAATTATTGCCTCATGAGCTGCCCAGGCACTTTAATGAGGGTAAACTTACACAGCACTCGACTTTACCCAAATTATATAGTCTAACCTGGGCACTAATGCACTGTCGAACACAACCTGAGCCCGGACCTCCTGACCAACACCCAGAAAGCTGACAGCACACTGAGCACATAAAAGCCGCCATGGCCTTAGGTCATCATGTCTTCCCTACCTCAGTTTTCAGGCTACAGAACCGAGACCTTATCTCCAATCACTGCCCAGGGGGGAGTGTGATGCAGAAATCAGAACTCCTCCTTACCCATGGCAAGAACCCTTGTGGTTGCCATGTTGTCCAACGTTCAGTGTAGGAGAAACCAGCATTCACCCTGAGGCCCCGCCCATTCTTGAGTGCGACTAGGGCATACACAAGCATTGTGACCCTCAGCATGAGTCCTGTCCTCTTGTAAGTCCTCTCAGTGGCTGGACCATTAGATGTCATAAAGGGCTTGACATTTCCCTAGGCCCCAATTTTTAACCAGAATTCTGATTGTCCCGTCGCCCCTCCCCAGGGCTCTACTCTGGAATCGATCATTTGGTGGGACACCTGAGGTTAAAAAAGAAAACAACCGCAACAACAACAAAAAAAAAAACGGTCTTCTTCCAGCCCACAGAATGACCCCATACTCTTTGGACGGGGCCAAACCACCAGAGAGTAAGACTCATCCAATTCCCATGAAGTCACCCAGAAATTCCACGACCATGAGTGACACGATATCCCGAGACAAAAACTTGAGCAGGAGCCTCACACTCGCCCTTCTTTCAAATCCCGAAGAGTTCTCCTCATGGTCTGTAGATCATTCCTGCCATACCTATGACCCGAAACATAAGCCGAGTTTGTGTTTTCAGACAACTGTCCAAACAGCCCTGGCCTACACAACCTACAGGCTCAGGCCCCTGGAGCCAAACCTGAGGACTGTACTTGGCCTCTCCAAGGGAATTGTGTGTGCCCATTCCAATGTACTCAACACTTCTAATAGGATAAACCTCTAAAGTCACTGATCCATCCCAATAGTGGTGGCTTCCCAGAAAAAACAGGGGCAATCTGACCCAACTGAGCACCTACCTGCACTCAGACCCATAGACAGATGTCCCCAGAGGTAAAAAGGAAAGACCAGGCCCCTAGGCACTAATCAGATCCATTGCTTTGGTTTCCAGGCATCTCTCCTCAGAGGCCTGGATTTCAAAAGCAGCATATAGCTGTTTCTTGACTCACCCATCAGAAAACATCTCATCTACACATGGGAAACTTGCACGTTGGAGCTGTGTCAAAGCCTCTGTTTACGAGAACCCTTTAGGGCACCAGTGCCACCGCTTCATTCCAAGGTCTCCATAGACACAAAAGCACGTTAGGACCCATCCCCAGGGGTGTCCATTTCAACTCAGCGTCCTCGGTTGCTCCCCACAGATCCAGGAGATCTAACCTGTCTTGTTGCTAGGAGACAATTGGAATGCGAGGTGGAATACCCAGCCATCCATCCTTAGAACCCTGCTCAGAATCATTGGCCTGGAGCCAAACAACAGGTCTCAATTGTCCTGCAGAAGACTCCCTGCAGTTTGGAGCTTCTCACACACAACTCCCATCGTGGGAAAACACCCATGACCTCGTGATGCCCCCCCATTCATGAAGGGGCCATCACGGACAGAAACTCCAACCTGAGCGATCGTCTGAACCTCGCCCTGACTTCAGATGCACGAGATCTCGATTCAGGTCTGTAGATAGTGCCTGCCATGGCCTCACCCAGAAACCTAAGCCTAGCTTGTGTTCTCAGACTTTTGTCGTCAGACTACTGGCCCACAAGCCCTCCAGTTTGGCAATCCAGAACTACAATGGAGCACTCTGCCGGCCCTCCAGAAGAAAAATATTGTTCTCTGGGGCTACCCAGTAACCGCAAATGAGGATCAACCTGCACCGACCTTGGCTGTACCCCAAATATATAGGCTGACCAGGGCACTAATGCCATTTCTGACACGGCCTGAGCCTGGACTCCCTGGCCCGTCCCAGACAGCTGGCCGCACATTGAGCACATCGAGCCTCCGTGGCCTTAGGTCGTCATTTCTTCCCAACCTCGGTTTCTAGGTTTCAGAACCTAGACCTTATCTCCAATCACTGCCCAAGGTTGAAGGTGATGCAGAAATCAGAACTCCTTCCCCATGGCAAGAAACCTTGTGTTTGGCATGTTGTCCAACGTTCAGTGTCGTTGAAACCAGTGTGGCCCATGAGGCCCCGCCCATGCTCACGGGCCACATTGGTCACAAACACACAATGTGACCCTCAGGCTGAGCCCAGTCCTCAAGTAAGGCCACTCAGTGGCTGGATAAAGAGATAGCATATTGGGCTTGTCATGCCCCTAGGCCCCAATTTTGAACCATAGTTCGGCTTGTCCCTTCAGTCTTCCCCACGGCTTTGCTTTGGAATTCCTCTTTTGGTGGGACACCTGAGGTAACAAACCTGAAATGAGTCCTCCAATCCCACAAATTGACGAAAAGCAATTGGGAATCGGGACAAATCTTCAGAGAGGAAGATTCGTTCATGGCCCATGAGGCCTCCCCGACATTCCACGGCCACCACTGATACAAAATCCAGAGTCAAAAGCCTGAGAAATCGCCACAGACTCGCACTTTCTTCATATCCTGAAGAGTTCTTCTCATGGTTTGTAGATCTGGCCTGCCATACCTACTTCCCCAAACCTAAGCTGAGTTTGTTTTCAGACAACTGTCCAAACAGCCCTGGCCTACACAACCTACAGGCTCAGGCCCCTGGAGCCAAACCTGAGGACTGTACTTGCCCTCTCCAAGGGAATTGTGTGTGCCCATTCCAATGGCCACAACCCTTCTAATAGGATAAACCTCCAAAGTCCCTGATCCATCTCAATAGTGGTGGCTTCCCAGGAAAAACAGGAGCAATGTGAGCCCAAATGAGCACCTACCTGCACTCAGACACCTAGACAGAGGTCCCCAGAGGTAAAAAGGAAAGAAAAGGCCCCTAGGCACTAATCAGATCCATTGCTTTGGTTTCCAGGCATCTCTCCTCAGAGGCCTGGATTTCAAAAGCAGCATATAGCTGTTTCTTGATTCACCCATCAGAAAACATCTCATCTACACATGGGAAACTTGCACGTTGGAGCTGTGTCAAAGCCTCTGTTTAGGAGAACCCTTTAGGGCCCCAGTGCCACCGCTTCATTCCAAGGTCTCCATAGACACAAAATCACGTTAGGACCCATCCCCAGGGGTGTCCATTTCAACCCAGCATCCTCGTTAGCTCCCCACAGATCCAGGAGATCTAACCTGTCTTTTTGCTAGGAGACAATTGGAATGCGAGGTGGGCTACCCAGCCATCCATCCTTAGAATCCTGCTCAGAATCATTGGCCTGGAGCCAAACAACAGGTCTCAATTGTCCTGCAGAAGACTCCCTGCAGTTTGGAGCTTCTCACAACTCCCATAGTGGGAAAAGCCCCATGGCCTCGTGATGCCCCCCCATTCATGAAGGGGCCATCAGGACAGAAACTCCAACCTGAGCGATCGTCTGATCCTCGCCCTGACTTCAGATGCACGAGATCTCGATTCAGGTCTGTAGATTATGCCTTACATGGCCTCACCCAGAAACCTAAGCCTAGCTTGTGTTCTCAGACTTTTGTCGTCAGACTACTGGCCTACAAGCCCTCCATTTGGCAATCCAGAACTACATGCAGCACTTTGCCTGCCCTCCAGAGGAAAAACATTGTCCTCTGGGGCTGCCCAGTAACCGCAAATGAGGATCAACCTGCACCGACCTTGGCTGTACCCCAAATACATAGGCTGACCAGGGCACTAATGCCCTTTCTGAAACAGCCTGAGCCTGGACCCCCTGGCCCCTCCCAGACAGCTGGCCGCACACTGAGCACATCGAGCCGCCATGGTCTTAGGTCGTCATCTCTTCCCAACCTCGGTTTTCAGGTTTCAGAACCTAGACCTTATCTCCAATCACTGCCCAGGTTGAAGGTGATGCAGAAATCAGAACTCCTTCCCCATGGCAAGAAACCTTGTAGTTGGCATGTTGTCCAACGTTCAGTGTCGTTGAAACCAGTGTGGCCCATGAGGCCCCGCCCATGCTCGCGGGCCACATTGGTCACAAACACACATTGTGACCCTCAGGCTGAGCCCAGTCCTCAAGTAAGGCCACTCAGTGGCTGGATGAAGAGATAGCATATTGGGCTTGCCATGCCCCTAGGCCCCCACTTTTAACCATAGTTCGGGATGTCCCTTCAGTCTTCCCCACGGCTTGGATTTGGAATTCCTCTTTTGGTGGGATCCCTGAGGTAACAAACCTGAAAGGAGACCTCCCATCCCTCAGAATGACGAAAAGCAATTGGGAATCGGGCCAAATCCTCAGAGAGGAAGATTCGTCCATGACCCATGAGGCCTCCCCGACATTCCACGGCCATCGCTGATACAAAACCCAGAGACAATAGCCTGAGCAAGCGCCTCACACTCGCACTTTCTTCATATCCTGAAAAGTTCTTCTCATGGTTTGTCGATCGGGCCTGCCATACCTACGTCCTCAAACCTAAGCTGAGTTTGTGTTTTCAGACTTCTGTCTTCAAAGTCTTGGGCCACACACCCTCCAGACTGGGCGCCTGGAGCCACACATTAGGACTGTGCCTACCAATCCATGGGAATTCTGCCCATTCCATGGTCCAAAATCGTACAAATTAGGAGAAACCTCCAAAGTCCCTAAGGCCATCCCAATAGTGTAGGTCGCCCGGAACAAACAAGGGCTGTCTGACACCAGCTGATAATCGACCTTCACTCATACCATAAATGGATGTCCCCAGAGAAGAAGATTGAACCAGACAACACCCTAGGCCATAATAGGATCCATTGCTTTGTGTTACAGGCATGTGTCCTCAAATGCCTGATTCCAATTCGAGCATAGGGGTTTTCCTGAGGCACCCATCAGAACTCATCTCGTCTCCACAAGGAAACCTGTGCATGGGATCCAGGTCCAAAGCTTAGGAGAGTACATCAGGTTCCCGGTGCCACCTCCCCATTCCAAGGCCCTCATGCCACCCCGGTTGCTCCGGCAGAGCCATCAGATCAAAACTGTATTGTTGCTAGGAGACAATTGGAATGCGAGGCGGGCTTCCCAGGCATCCATCCGTTAACGGTGCTATGGAGTCATTCCATATGGGATGTCCTGGAGCTGTCCAACAGGTCTCAATTGTCCCGCAGAAGGAATCCTTGAAGGGGGCATCCCACAACTCCCAACGTGGGAAAACCTCAATGGCCCCGAGATTCCGCTCCCTTCATAAAGCGGCCGTCATGCACAGGAACTCCAACCTGAGCCAACGTCTGATCCTCGCCTTGACTTCAGAAGCATGAGATATAGGTTCAGATCTGCAGGGGGTACCTGTCGTGCCCTCGCCCTGAAACCCAAGACTAGCTTGTCTTCTCACACTTTCGTCCTCAAACTCCTGGCCCCGAAGTCCTAAAATTTGGCAATTCCGGACCCACAATGCAGGACTCTGCCGGCCCTCTAGAAAAAAAAAATTATTGCCTCATGAGGTGCCCAGGCACCTTAAATGAGGATAAACCTACACAGCACTCGACCTTACCCAAATTATATAGTCTAACTTGGGCACTAATGCACTGTCGAACACAACCTGAGCCCGGCCCTCCTGACCAACACCCAGAAAGCTGACCGCACACTGAGCACATAAAACCCGCCATGGCCTTAGGTCATCATCTCTTCCCTACCTCAGTTTTCAGGCTTCAGAACCGAGACCTTATCTCCAATCACTGCCCAGGGGTGAGTCTGATGCAGAAATCAGAACTCTTCCTTACCCATGGCAAGAACCCTTGTGGTTGGCACGTTGTCCAACGTTCAGTGTAGGAGAAACCACCATTCACCATGAGGCCCCGCCCATTCTTGAGTGGGACGAGGGCATACACACGCATTGTGACCCTCAGCTTGAGTCCTGTCCTCTAGTAATTCCTCTCAGAGGCTGGACCATTAGATGTCATAATGGGCTGACATTTCCCTAGGCCCCAATTTTTAACCAGAATTCTGATTGTCCCGTCGCCCCTCCCTAGGGCTCTACTCTGGAATCCTCATTTGGTGGGACACCTGAGGTTAAAAAAGAAAACAACAACAACAACAACAAAAAAAAAACGGACTTCTTCCAGCCCACAGAATGACCCCAATCTCTTTGGACGAGGCCAAACCACCAGAGAGTAAGACTCGTCCATTTCCCATAAAGTCACCCAGAAATTCCACGACCATGAGTGACACGAGGGCATACACACGCATTGTGACCCTCAGCTTGAGTCCTGTCCTCTAGTAATTCCTCTCAGAGGCTGGACCATTAGATGTCATAATGGGCTGACATTTCCCTAGGCCCCAATTTTTAACCAGAATTCTGATTGTCCCGTCGCCCCTCCCTAGGGCTCTACTCTGGAATCCTCATTTGGTGGGACACCTGAGGTTAAAAAAGAAAACAACAACAACAACAACAACAACAAAACGGACTTCTTCCAGCCCACAGAATGACCCCAATCTCTTTGGACGGGGCCAAACCACCAGAGAGTAAGACTCGTCCATTTCCCATAAAGTCACCCAGAAATTCCACGACCATGAGTGACACGATATCCCGAGACAAAAACTTGAGCAGGAGCCTCACACTCGCCCTTCTTCCAAATCCCGAAGAGTTCTCCTCATGGTCTGTAGATCAGTCCTGCCATACTTATGACCCGAAACATAAGCCGAGTTTGTGTTTTCAGACAACTGTCCAAACAGCCCTGGCCTACACAACCTACAGGCTCAGGCCCCTGGAGCCAAACCTGAGGACTGTACTTGCCCTCTCCAAGGGAATTGTGTGTGCCCATTCCAATGGCCACAACCCTTCTCATAGGATAAACCTCCAAAGTCCCTGATCCATCTCAAAAGTGGTGACTTCCCAGGAAAAACAGGGGCAATCTGAGCCCAAATGAGCACCTACCTGCACTCAGACCCATAGACAGATGTCCCCAGAGGTAAAAAGGAAAGAACAGGACCCTAGGCACTAATCAGATCTATTGCTTTGGTTTCCAGGCATCTCTCCTCAGAGGCCTGGATTTCAAAAACAGCATATAGCTGTTTCTTGATTCACCCATCAGAAAACATCTCATTTACACATGGGAAACTTGCACGTTGGAGCTGTGTCAAAGCCTCTGTTTACGAGAACCCTTTAGGGCACCAGTGCCACCTCTTCATTCCAAGGTCTCCATAGACACAAAAGCACATGAGGACCCATCCTTAGGGGTGTCCATTTCAACTCAGCATCCTCGGTTGCTCCCCACAGATCCAGGAGATCTAACCTGTCTTGTTGCTAGGAGACAATTGGAATGCGAGGTGGGCTACGCAGCCATCCATCCTTAGAACCCTGCTCAGAATCATTGGCCTGGAGCCAAGCAACGGTCTCAATTGACCTACAGAAGACTCTCTGCTGTTTGGAACTTCTCATAACTCTCATCTTGGGAAAACCCCCATGGCCTCGTATTGCCCCCCCCATTCATGAAGGGGCCATCAGGGACAGAAACTCCAACCTGAGCGATCGTCTGATCCTCGTCCTGACTTCAGATGCACGAGATCTCGATTCACGTCTGTAGATTGTGCCTGCCATGGCCTCACCCAGAAACCTAAGCCTAGCTTGTGTTCTCAGACTTTTGTCGTCAGACTACTGGCTCACAAGCCCTCCAGTTTGGCAATCCAGAACTACAATGCAGCACTCTGCCGGCCCTCCAGAAGAAAAACATAGTCCTCTGGGGCTACCCAGTAACCCCAAATGAGGATCAACCTGCACCGACCTTGGCTGTACCCCAAATACATAGGCTGACCAGGGCACTAATGCCCTTTCTGACACAGCCTGAGCCTGGACTCCCTAACCCCTCCCAGACAGCTGGCCGCACACTGAGCACATCGAGCCGCCATGGCCTGAGGTCGTCATCTCTTCCCAACCTCGGTTTCCAGGTTTCAGAGCCTAGACCTTATCTCCAAGAACTGCCCAGGGTTGAAGGTGATGCAGAAATCAGAACTCCTTCCCCATGGCAAGAAACCTTGTGGTTGGCATGTTGTCCAACGTTCAGTGTGGTTGAAACCAGTGTGGCCCATAAGGCCCCGCCCATGCTCGTGGGCGACATTGGTCACAAACACACATTGTGACCCTCAGGCTGAGCCCAGTCCTCAAGTAAGGCCACTCAGTGGCTGGATGAAGAGATAGCATATTGGGCTTGCCATGCCCCTAGGCCCTAATTTTTAACCATATTTCGAGTTGTCCCTTCAGTATTCCCCACGGCTTTGCTTTGGAATTCCTCTTTTGGTGGGACACCTGAGGTAACAAACCTGAAATGAGTCCTCCCATCCCACAGATTGACGAAAAGCAATTGGGAATCGGGCCAAATCCTCAGAGAGGAAGATTCGACCATGGCCCATGAGGCCTCCCCGACATTCCACGGCCATCACTGATACAAAATCCAGAGACAAAAGCCTGAGCAAGAGACTCAGACTTGCACTTTCTCCATATCCTGAAGAGTTCTTCTCATGGTTTGTAGATCGGGCCTGCCATACCTACGTCGCCAAACCTAAGCTGAGTTTGTTTTCAGACAACTGTCTAAACAGCCCTGGCCTACACAATCTACAGGCTCAGGCCCCTGGAGCCAAACCTGAGGACTATACTTGCCTTCTCCAAGGGAATTGTTTGTGCCCATTCCAATGGCCACAATCCTTCTAATAGGATAAACCTCCAAAGTCCCTGATCCATCTCAAAAGTGGTGGTTTTCCAGGAAAAACAGGGGCAATCTGAGCCCAAATGAGCACCTACCTGCACTCAGACCCATAGACTGATGTCCTCAGAGGTAAAAAGCAAAAAACAGGCCCCTAGGCACTGATCAGATCCATTGCTTTGATTTCCAGGCATCTCTCCTCAGAGGCCTGGATTTCAAAAGCAGCATATAGCTGTTTCTTGATTCACCCATCAGAAAACATCTCATCTACACATGGGAAACTTGCACGTTGGAGCTGTGTCAAAGCCTCTGTTTAGGAGAACCCTTTAGGGCCCCAGTGCCACCGCTTCATTCCAAGGTCTCCATAGACACAAAAGCACATTAGGACCCATCCCCAGGGGTGTCCATTTCAACACAGCATCCTCGGTAGCTGCCCACAGATCCAGGATATCTAACCTGTCTTTTTGCTAGGAGACAATTGGAATGCGAGGTGGGCTACCCAGCCATCCATCCTTAGAACCCTGCTCAGAATCATTGGCCTGGAGCCAAGAAACGGTCTCAATTGACCTACAGAAGACTCTCTGCAGTTTGGAGCTTCTCACAACTCCCATAGTGGGAAAACCCCCATGGCCTCGTGATGCCCCCCCATTCATGAAGGGGCCATCAGGGACAGAAACTCCAACCTGAGCGATCGTCTGATCCTCGCCCTGACTTCAGATGCACGAGATCTCGATTCAGGTCTGTAGATTGTGCCTGCCATGGCCTCACCCAGAAACCTAAGCCTAGCTTGTGTTCTTAGACTTTTGTCGTCAGACTACTGGCCCACAAGACCTCCATTTGGCAATCCAGAACTACAATGGAGCACTCTGCCTGCCCTCCAGAAGAAAAACATTGTTCTCTGGGGCTACCCAGTAACCCCAAATGAGGATCAACCTGCACCGACCTTGGCTGTACCCCAAATACATAGGCTGACCAGGGCACTAATGCACTTTCTGACACAGCCTGAGCCTGGACCCCCTAACCCCTCCCAGACAGCTGGCCGCACACTGAGCACATCGAGCCGCCATGGCCTGAGGTCGTCATCTCTTCCCAACCTCGGTTTTCAAGTTTCAGAACCTAGACCTTATCTCCAATCACTGCCCAAGGTTGAAGGTGATGCAGAAATCAGAACTCCTTCCCCATGGCAAGAAATCTTGTGGTTGGCATGTTGTCCAACGTTCAGTGTCGTTGAAACCAGTGTGGCCCATGAGGCCCCGCCCATGCTAGCGGGCCACATTGGTCACAAACACACATTGTGACCCTCAGGCTGAGCCCAGTCCTCAAGTAAGGCCACTCAGTGGCTGGATGAAGAGATAGCATATTGGGCTTGCCATGCCCCTAGGCCCCAATTTTTAACCATAGTTCGGGTTGTCCCTTCAGTCTTCCCCACGGCTTTGCTTTGGAATTGCTCTTTTGGTGGGACACCTGAGGTATCAAACCTGAAATGAGTCCTCCCATCCCACAGATTGACGAAAAGCAATTGGGAATTGGGCCAAATCCTCATAGAGGAAGATTCGTCCATGGCCCATAAGGCCTCCCCGACATTCCACGGCCATCGCTGATACAAAATCCAGAGACAAAAGCCTGAGCAAGAGCCTCAGACTCGCACTTTCTTCATATCCTGAAGAGTTCTCATGGTTTGTCGATAGGGCCTACCATACCTACGTCCCCAAACCTAAGCTGAGTTTGTGTTTTCAGACTTCTGTCCTCAAAGTCCTGGGCCACACACCCTCCAGGCTGGGCGCCTGGAGCCAAACATTAGGACTGTGCCTACCAATCCATGGGAATTCTGCCCATTCCATGGCCCAAAATCGTACAAATTAGGAGAAACCTCCAAATACCCTGAGGCCATCCCAATTGTGTAGGATGCCCGGAACAAACAAGGGCTGTCTGACACCAGCTGATAATCGACCTCCACTCATACCATAGATGGATGTCCCCAGAGAAGAAGATTGAACAAGACAGGACCCTAGGCCATAATAGGATCCATTGCTTTGGGTTACAGGCATGTGTCCTCAAAAGCCTGATTCCAATAAGAGCATAGGGGTTTTCCTGAGGCACCCATCAGAACTCATCTCGTCTCCACAAGGAAACCTGTGCATGGGAGCCATGTCCAAAGCTTAGGAGAGTACTTCAGGGTGCTGGTGCCACCGCCCCATTCCAAGGCCCTCATGGACACAAAAACACATTAGGACCCATCCTCAGAAAGTCCATTTCAACTCAGCCACCCCGGTTGCTCCGGCAGAGCCATCAGATCAAAACTGTCTTGTTGCTAGGAGACAATTGGAATGCGAGTCGGGCTTTCCAGGCATCCATCCGCGAATGGTGCTCTAGAGTATTTCCATATGGGATGTCCTGGAGCTGTCCAACAGGTCTCAATTGTCTCGCAGAAGGAATCCTTGAAGGGTCATCCCACAACTCCCAACGTGGGAAAACCTCAATGGCCTCGAGATTCCGCTCCCTTCATGAAGCGGCCGTCATGAACAGGAACTCCAACCTGAGCCAACGTCTGATCCTCGCCCTGACTTCAGAAGCATGAGATATTGGTTCAGATCTGCAGGGGGTACCTGTCGTGCCCTCGCCCTGAAACCCAAGTCTAGCTTGTCTTCTCACACTTCCGTCCTCACACTCCTGGCCCCGAAGTCCTAAAATTTGGCAATTCCGGACCCACAATGCAGCACTCTGCCGGCCCTCTAGAAAAAAAAAAATTATTGCCTCATGAGCTGCCCAGGCACCTTAAATGAGGATAAACCTACACAGCACTCGACCTTACCCATATTATATAGTCTAACCTGGGCACTAATGCACTGTCGAGCACAACCTGAGCCCGGACCTCCTGACCAACACCCAGAAAGCTGACCGCACACTGAGCACATAAAACCCGCCATGGCCTTAGGTCATCATCTCTTCCCTACCTCAGTTTTCAGGCTTCAGAACCGAGACCTTATCTCCAATCACTGCCCAGGGGTGAATGTTATGCAGAAATCAGAACTCCTCCTTACCCATGGCAAGAACCCTTGTGGTTGGCACGTTGTCCAACATTCAGTGTAGGAGAAACCAGCATTCACCCTGAGGCCCCGCCCATTCTTGAGTGCGACGAGGGCATACACGCGCATTGTGACCCTCAGCATGAGTCCTGTCCTCTAGTAAGTCCTCTCAGTGGCTGGACCTTTAGATGTCATAATGGGCTTGACATGTCACTAGGTCCCAATTTTTAACCAGATTTCTGACTGTCAAGTCGCCCCTCCCCAGGTCTCTACTCTGGAATCCCTCATTTAGTGGGACACCTGAGGTTACAAAAGAAAACAACAACAACAACAACAACAACAAAAAAAAAAACGGACTTCTTCCAGCCCACAGAATGACCCCAAACTCTTTGGACGGGGCCAAACCACCAGAGAGTAAGACTCGTCCATTTCCCATGAAGTCACCCAGAAATTCCACGACCATGAGTGACACGATATCCCGAGACAAAAACTTGAGCAGGAGCCTCACACTCGCCCTTCTTTCAAATCCAGAAGAGTTCTCCTCATGGTCTGTAGATCAGTCCTGCCATACCTATGACCTGAAACATAAGCCGAGTTTGTGATTTCAGACAACTGTCCAATAAGGGCTGGACTACACAACCTACAGGCTCAGGCCCCTGGAGCCAAACCTGAGGACTGTACTTGCCCTCTCCAAGGGAATTGTGTGTGCCCATTCCAATGGCCACAATCCTTCTAATAGGATAAACCTCCAAAGTCCCTGATATATCTCAATAGTGGTAGCTTCCCAAGAAAAACAGGGGCAATCTGAGCCCAAATGAGCCCCTACCTGCACTCAGACCCATAGACAGATGTCCTCAGAGGTAAAAAGGAAAGAACAGGCCCCTAGGCACTAATCAGATCCATTGCTTTGGTTTCCAGGCATCTCTCCTCAGAGGCCTGGATTTCAAAAGCAGCATATAGCTGTTTCTTGATTCACCCATCAGAAAACATGGCATCTACACATGGGAAACTTGCACGTTGGAGCTGTGTCTAAGCCTCTGTTTAGGAGAACCCTTTAGGGCCCCAGTGCCACCGCTTCATTCCAAGGTCTCCATAGACACAAAAGCACATTCGGACCCATCCCCAGGGGTGTGCATTTCAACTCAGCATCCTCGGTAGCTCCCCACAGATCCAGGAGATCTAAACTGTCTTGTTGCTAGGAGACAATTGGAATGCGAGGTGGGCTACCCAGCCATCCATCCTTAGAACCCTGCTCAGAATCATTGGCCTGGAGCCAAACAACAGGTCTCAATTGTCCTGCCGAAGACTCTCTGCAGTTTGGAGCTTCTCACAACTCCCATCATGGGAAAACCCCCATGGCCTCGTGATGCCCTCCCATTCATGAAGGGGCCATCAGGGACAGAAACTCCAACCTGAGCGATCGTCTGATCCTCGCCCTGACTTCAGATGCACGAGATCTCGATTCAGGTCTGTAGATTGTGCCTGCCATGGCCTCACCCAGAAACCTAAGCCTAGCTTGTGTTCTCAGACTTTTGTCGTCAGACTACTGGCCCACAAGGCCTCCAGTTTGGCAATCCAGAACTACAATGCAGCACTCTGCCTGCCCTCCCGATAAAAAGCATTGTCTTCTGAAGCTACCCAGTAACCCCAAATGAGAATCAACCTGAACCGACCTTGGCTGTACCCCAAATACATAGGCTGACCAGGGCACTAATGCCCTTTCTGACACAGCCTGAGCCTGGACCCCCTGGCCCCTCCCAGACAGCTGGCCGCACACTGAGCACATCGAGCCGCCATGGCCTGAGGTCGTCATCTCTTCCCAAACTCGGTTTTCAGGATTCAGAACCTAGACCTTATCTCCAATCACTGTCCATGATGAAGGTGATGCAGAAATCAGAACTCCTTCCCCATGGCAAGAAACCTTATGGTTGGCATGTTGTCCAACGTTCAGTGTCATTGAAACCAGTATGGCCCATGAGGCCCCGCCCATGCTCGCGGGCCACATTGGTTACAAACACACATTGTGACCCTCAGGCTGAGCCCAGTCCTCAAGTAAGGCCACTCAGTGGCTGGATGAAGAGATAGCATATTGGGCTTGCCATGCCCCTAGGCCCCAATTTTTAACCATAGTTCGGGTTGTCCCTTCAGTCTTCCCCACGACTTGGCTTTGGAATTCCTCTTTTGGTGGGACACCTGAGGTAACAAACCTGAAATGAGTCCTCCCATCCCACAGATTGACGAAAAGCAATTGGGAATCAGGCCAAATCCTCAGAGAGGATGATTCGTCCATGGCCCATGAGGCCTCCCCGACATTCCACGGCCATCGCTGATACAAAATCCAGAGACAAAAGCCTGAGCAATCGCCACAGACTCGCACTTTCTTCATATCCTGTAGAGTTCTGCTCATGGTTTGTCGATCGGGCCTGCCATACCTACGTCCCCAAACCTAAGCTGAGTTTGTGTTTTCAGACTTCTGTCCTCAAAGTCTTGGGCCACACATCCTCCAGGCTGGGCCCCTGGAGCCACACATTAGGACTTTGCCTACCAATCCATGGGAATTCTGCCCATTCCATGGTCCAAAATCGTACAAATTAGGAGAAACCTCCAACGACCCTTAGGCCATCCCAATAGTGTGGGTCACCCGGAACAAACAAGGGGTGTCTGACACCAGCTGATAATCGACCTCCACTCATACCATAGATGGATGTCCCCAGAGAAGAAGATTGAACCAGACAGGACCCTAGGCCATAATAGGATTCATTTCTATGGGTTACAGGCATGTGTCCTCAAAAGCCTGATTCCAATACGAGCATAGGGGTTTTCCTGAGGCACCCATCAGAACTCATCTCGTCTCCACAAGCAAACCTGTGCTTGGGAGCCATGTCCAAAGCTTAGGAAAGTACTTCAGGTTGCCGGTGCCACCGCCCCATTCCAAACCTCATGGACACAAAAACACTTTAAGACACATCCTGAGGAAAGTCCATTTCAACTCAGCCACCGAGGTTGCTCCCGCAGAGCCATCAGATCTAAACTGTCTTGTTGCTAGGAGACAATTGGAATGCGAGGCGGGCTTCCCAGGCATCCATCCGCGAACGGTGCTCTGGAGTCATTCCATATGGGATGTCCTGGAGCTGTCCAACAGGTCTCAATTGTCCGGAAGAAGGAATCCTGGAAGGGGGCATCCCACAACTCCCAACGTGGGAAAACCTCAATGGTCTCGAGATTCCGCTCCCTTCATGAAGCGGCCGTCATGCTCAGAAACTCCCACCTGAGCCAACGTCTGATCCTCGCCCTGACTTCAGATGCATGAGATATTGGTTCAGATCTGCAGGGGGTACCTGCCGTGCCCTCGCCCTGAAACCCAAGTCTAGCTTGTCTTCTCAGACTTCCATCCTCACACTCCTGGCCCCAAAGCCCTCAAGTTTGGCAATTCCGGACCCACAATGCAGCACTCTGCCTGCCCTCTAGAAAAAAAATGATTGCCTCATGAGCTGCCCAGGCACTTTAAATGAGGGTAAACCTACACAGCACTCGACTTTACCCAAATTATATAGTCTAACCTGGGCACTAATGCACTGTCGAACACAACCTGAGCCCAGAACTCCTGACCAAACCCAGAAAGCTAACCGCACACTGAGCACATAAAACCCGCCATGGCCTTAGGTCATCATCTCTTCCCTACCTCAGTTTCCAGGCTTCAGAACCGAGACCTTATCTCCAATCACTTCCCAGGGCTGAGTCTGATGCAGAAATCAGTACTCCTCCTTACCCATGGCAAGAACCCTTGTGGTTGGCACGTTGTCCAACGATCAGTGTAGGAGAAACCCTGAGGCCCCGCCCATTCTTGAGTGCGACGAGGGCATACACACGCATTGTGACCCTCAGCATGAGTCCTGTCCTCTAGTAAGTCCTCTCAGTGGCTGGATCATTAGATGTCATAATGGGCTTGACATGTCCCTAGGCCCCAATTTTTAACCAGATTTCTGATTGTCCAGTCGCCCCTCCTAGGGCTCTACTCTGAAATCCCTCATTTGGTGGGACACCTGAGGTTAAAAAAGAAAACAACAACAACAACAACAACAAAATAAAACGGACTTCTTCCAGCCCACAGAATGAACCCCAACTCTTTGGACGGGGCCAAACCACCAGAGAGTAAGACTCGTCCATTTCCCATGAAGTCACCCAGAAATTCCACGACCATGAGTGACACGATATCCCGAGACAAAAACTTGAGCAGGAGCCTCACACTCGCCCTTCTTTCAAATCCCGAAAAGTTCTCCTCATGGTCTGTAGATCAGTCCTGCCATACCTATGACCTGAAACATAAGCCGAGTTTGTGTTTTCAGACAACTGTCCAAAAGGGGCTGGACAACACAACCTACAGGCTCAGGCCGCTGGAGCCAAACCTGAGGACTGTACTTGCCCTCTCCAAGGGAATTGTGTGTGCCCATTCCAATGGCCACAACCCTTCTAATAGGATAAACCTCCAAAGTCCCTGATATATCTCAATAGTGGTAGCTTCCCAGGAAAAACAGGGGCAATCTGAGCACAAATGAGCCCCTACCTGCACTCAGACCCTTTTTACCTCAGAGGTAAAAAGGAAAGAACAGGCCCCTAGGCACTAATCAGATCCATTGCTTTGGTTTCCAGGCATCTCTCCTCAGAGGCCTGGATTTCAAAAGCAGCATATAGCTGTTTCTTGTTTCACCCATCAGAAAACATCTCATCTACACATGGGAAACTTGCACGTTGGAGCTGTGTCAAAGCCTCTGTTTAGGAGAACCCTTTAGGGCCCCAGTGCCACCGCTTCATTCCAAGGTCTCCATAGACACAAAAGCACATTCGGACCCATCCCCAGGGGTGTGCATTTCAACTCAGCATCCTCGGTAGCTCCCCACAGATCCAGGAGATCTAAACTGTCTTGTTGCTAGGAGACAATTGGAATGCGAGGTGGGCTACCCAGCCATCCATCCTTAGAACCCTGCTCAGAATCTTTGGCCTGGAGCCAAACAACAGGTCTCAATTGTCCTGCCGAAGACTCTCTGCAGTTTGGAGCTTCTCACAACTCCCATCATGGGAAAACCCCCATGGCCTCGTGATGCCCCCCCCATTCATTAAGGGGCCATCAGGGACAGAAACTCCAACCTGAGCGATCGTCTGATCCTCGCCCTGACTTCAGATGCACGAGATCTAGATTCAGGTCTGTAGATTGTGCCTGCCATGGCCTCACCCAGAAACCTAAGCCTAGCTTGTGTTCTCAGACTTTTGTCGTCAGACTACTGGCCCACAAGGCCTCCAGTTTGGCAATCCAGAACTACAATGCAGCACTCTGCCTGCCCTCCAGATAAAAAACATTGTCCTCTGGGGCTACCCAGTAACCCCAAATGAGGATCAACCTGCACCGACCTTGGCTGTACCCCAAATACATAGGCTGACCAGGGCACTAATGCCCTTTCTGACACAGCCTGAGCCTGGACCCCCTGGCCCCTCCCAGACAGCTGGCCGCACACTGAGCACATCGAGCCGCCATGGCCTTAGGTCGTCATCTCTTCCCAACCTCGGTTTTCAGGTTTCAGAACCTAGACCTTATCTCCAATCACTGTCCATGGTGAAGGTGATGAGGAAATCAGAACTCCTTCCCCATGGCAAGAAACCTTGTGGTTGGCATGTTGTCCAACGTTCAGTGTCGTTGATACCAGTGTGTCCCATGAGGCCCCGCCCATGCTCACGGGCCACATTGGTCACAAACACACATTGTGACCCTCAGGCTGAGCCCAGTCCTCAAGTAAGGCCACGCAGTGGCTGGATGAAGAGATAGCATATTGGGCTTGCCATGCCCCTAGGCCCCAATTTTTAACCATAGTTCGGATTGTCCCTTCAGTCTTCCCCACGGCTTTGGTAACAAAACTGAAATGAGTCCTTCCATTCCACAGATTGACGAAAAGCAATTGGGAATCGGGCCAAATCCTCAGAGAGGAAGATTCGTCCATGGCCCATGAGGCCTTCTCGACATTCCACGGCCATCACTGATACAAAATCCAGAGACAAAAGCCTGAGCAATCGCCACAGACTCGCACTTTCTTCATATCCTGTAGAGTTCTTCTCATGGTTTGTAGATCGGGCCTGCCATACCTACGTCCCCAAACCTAAGCTGAGTTTGTGTTTTCAGACTTCTGTCCTCAAAGTCTTGGGCCACACATCCTCCAGGCTGGGCCCCTGGAGCCACACATTAGGACTGTGCCTACCAATCTATGGGAATTCTGCCCATTCCATGGTCCAAAATCGTACAAATTAGGAGAAACCTCCAACGACCCTTAGGCCATCCCAATAGTGTGGGTCACCCGGAACAAACAAGGGGTGTCTGACACCAGCTGATAATCGACCTCCACTCATACCATAGATGGATGTCCCCAGAGAAGAAGATTGAACCAGACAGGACCCTAGGCCATAATAGGATCCATTGCTTTGGGTTACAGGCATGTGTCCTCAAAAGCCTGATTCCAATACGAGCATAGGGGTTTTCCTGAGGCACCCATCAGAACTCATCTCGTCTCCACAAGTAAACCTGTGCATGGGAGCCATGTCCAAAGCTTAGGAAAGTACTTCAGGTTGCCGGTGCCACCGCCCCATTCCAAGGCCCTCATGGACACAAAAACACATTAGGACACATCCTCAGGAAAGTCCATTTCAACTCAGCCACCGAGGTTGCTCCCGCAGAGCCATCAGATCTAAACTGTCTTGTTGCTAGGAGACAATTGGAATGCGAGGCGGGCTTCCCAGGCATCCATCCGCGAACGGTGCTCTGGAGTCATTCCATATGGGATGTCCTGGAGCTGTCCAACAGGTCTCAATTGTCCGGAAGAAGGAATCCTGGAAGGGGGCATCCCACAACTCCCAACGTGGGAAAACCTCAATGGTCTCGAGATTCCGCTCCCTTCATGAAGCGGCCGTCATGCTCAGAAACTCCCACCTGAGCCAACGTCTGATCCTCGCCCTGACTTCAGATGCATGAGATATTGGTTCAGATCTGCAGGGGCTACCTGCCGTGCCCTCGCCCTGAAACCCAAGTCTAGCTTGTCTTCTCAGACTTCCATCCTCACACTCCTGGCCCCAAAGCCCTCAAGTTTGGCAATTCCGGACCCACAATGCAGCACTCTGCCTGCCCTCTAGAGAAAAAAATGATTGCCTCATGAGCTGCCCAGGCACCTTAAATGAGGGTAAACCTACACAGCACTCGACTTTACCCAAATTATATAGTCTAACCTGGGCACTAATGCACTGTCGAACACATCCTGAGCCCGGACCTCCTGACCAACACCCAGAAAGCTGACCGCACACTGAGCACATAAAACCCGCCATGGCCTTAGGTCATCATCTCTTCCCTACCTCAGATTTCAGGCTTCAGAACCGAGACCTTATCTCCAATCACTGCCCAGGGGTGAGTCTGATGCATAAATCAGAACTCCTCCTTACCCATGGCAAGAACCCTTGTGGTTGGCACGTTGTCCAACGATCAGTGTAGGAGAAACCCTGAGGCCCCGCCCATTCTTGAGTGCGACGAGGGCATACACACGCATTGTGACCCTCAGCATGAGTCCTGTCCTCTAGTAAGTCCTCTCAGTGGCTGGACCATTAGATGTCATAATGGGCTTGACATGTCCCTAGGCCCCAATTTTTAACCAGATTTCTGATTGTCCAGTCGCCCCTCCTAGGGCTCTACTCTGAAATCCCTCATTTGGTGGGACACCTGAGGTTAAAAAAGAAAACAACAACAACAACAACAACAACAACAACAACAACAAAATAAAACGGACTTCTTCCAGCCCACAGAATGAACCCAAACTCTTTGGACGGGGCCAAACCACCAGAGAGTAAGACTCGTCCATTTCCCATGAAGTCACCCAGAAATTCCACGACCATGAGTGACACGATATCCCGAGACAAAAACTTGAGCAGGAGCCTCACACTCGCCCTTCTTTCAAATCCCGAAAAGTTCTCCTCATGGTCTGTAGATCAGTCCTGCCATACCTATGACCTGAAACATAAGCCGAGTTTGTGTTTTCAGACAACTGTCCAAAAGGGGCTGGACGACACAACCTACAGGCTCAGGCCGCTGGAGCCAAACCTGAGGACTGTACTTGCCCTCTCCAAGGGAATTGTGTGTGCCCATTCCAATGGCCACAACCCTTCTAATAGGATAAACCTCCAAAGTCCCTGATATATCTCAATAGTGGTAGCTTCCCAGGAAAAACAGGGGCAATCTGAGCCCAAATGAGCCCCTACCTGCACTCAGACCCATAGACAGATGTCCTCAGAGGTAAAAAGGAAAGAACAGGCCCCTAGGCACTAATCAGATCCATTGCTTTGGTTTAAAGGCATCTCTCCTCAGAGGCCTGGATTTCAAAAGCAGCATATAGCTGTTTCTTGTTTCACCCATCAGAAAACATCTCATCTACACATGGGAAACTTGCACGTTGGAGCTGTGTCAAAGCCTCTGTTTAGGAGAACCCTTTAGGGCCCCAGTGCCACCGCTTCATTCCAAGGTCTCCATAGACACAAAAGCACATTCGGACCCATCCCCAGGGGTGTGCATTTCAACTCAGCATCCTCGGTAGCTCCCCACAGATCCAGGAGATCTAAACTGTCTTGTTGCTAGGAGACAATTGGAATGCGAGGTGGGCTACCCAGCCATCCATCCTTAGAACCCTTCTCAGAATCATTGGCCTGGAGCCAAACAACAGGTCTCAATTGTCCTGCCGAAGACTCTCTGCAGTTTGGAGCTTCTCACAACTCCCATCATGGGAAAACCCCCATGGCCTCGTGATGCCCCCCCATTCATGAAGGGGCCATCAGGGACAGAAACTCCAACCTGAGCGATCGTCTGATCCTCGCCCTGACTTCAGATGCACTGAGATCTCGATTCAGGTCTGTAGATTGTGCCTGCCATGGCCTCACCCAGAAACCTAAGCCTAGCTTGTGTCCTCAGACTTTTGTCGTCAGACTACTGGCCCACAAGGCCTCCAGTTTGGCAATCCAGAACTACAATGCAGCACTCTGCCTGCCCTCCAGATAAAAAACATTGTCCTCTGGGGCTACCCAGTAACCCCAAATGAGGATCAACCTGCACCGACCTTGGCTGTACCCCAAATACATAGGCTGACCAGGGCACTAATGCCCTTTCTGACACAGCCTGAGCCTGGACCCCCTGGCCCCTCCCAGACAGCTGGCCGCACACTGAGCACATCGAGCCGCCATGGCCTTAGGTCGTCATCTCTTCCCAACCTCGGTTTTCAGGTTTCAGAACCTAGACCTTATCTCCAATCACTGTCCATGGTGAAGGTGATGAGGAAATCAGAACTCCTTCCCCATGGCAAGAAACCTTGTGGTTGGCATGTTGTCCAACGTTCAGTGTCGTTGATACCAGTGTGTCCCATGAGGCCCCGCCCATGCTCACGGGCCACATTGGTCACAAACACACATTGTGACCCTCAGGCTGAGCCCAGTCCTCAAGTAAGGCCACGCAGTGGCTGGATGAAGAGATAGCATATTGGGCTTGCCATGCCCCTAGGCCCCAATTTTTAACCATAGTTCGGATTGTCCCTTCAGTCTTCCCCACGGCTTTGCTTTGGAATTCCTCTTTTGGTGGGACACCTGAGGTAACAAAACTGAAATGAGTCCTCCCATTCCACAGATTGACGAAAAGCAATTGGGAATCGGGCCAAATCCTCAGAGAGGAAGATTCGTCCATGGCCCATGAGGCCTTCTCGACATTCCACGGCCATCACTGATACAAAATCCAGAGACAAAAGCCTGAGCAATCGCCACAGACTCGCACTTTCTTCATATCCTGTAGAGTTCTTCTCATGGTTTGTAGATCGGGCCTGCCATACCTACGTCCCCAAACCTAAGCTGAGTTTGTGTTTTCAGACTTCTGTCCTCAAAGTCTTGGGCCACACATCCTCCAGGCTGGGCCCCTGGAGCCACACATTAGGACTGTGCCTACCAATCTATGGGAATTCTGCCCATTCCATGGTCCAAAATCGTACAAATTAGGAGAAACCTCCAACGACCCTTAGGCCATCCCAATAGTGTGGGTCACCCGGAACAAACAAGGGGTGTCTGACACCAGCTGATAATCGACCTCCACTCATACCATAGATGGATGTCCCCAGAGAAGAAGATTGAACCAGACAGGACCCTAGGCCATAATAGGATCCATTGCTATGGGTTACAGGCATGTGTCCTCAAAAGCCTGATTCCAATACGAGCATAGGGGTTTTCCTGAGGCACCCATCAGAACTCATCTCGTCTCCACAAGTAAACCTGTGCATGGGAGCCATGTCCAAAGCTTAGGAAAGTACTTCAGGTTGCCGGTGCCACCGCCCCATTCCAAGGCCCTCATGGACACAAAAACACATTAGGACACATCCTCAGGAAAGTCCATTTCAACTCAGCCACCGAGGTTGCTCCCGCAGAGCCATCAGATCTAAACTGTCTTGTTGCTAGGAGACAATTGGAATGCGAGGCGGGCTTCCCAGGCATCCATCCGCGAACGGTGCTCTGGAGTCATTCCATATGGGATGTCCTGGAGCTGTCCAACAGGTCTCAATTGTCCGGAAGAAGGAATCCTGGAAGGGGGCATCCCACAACTCCCAACGTGGGAAAACCTCAATGGTCTCGAGATTCCGCTCCCTTCATGAAGCGGCCGTCATGCTCAGAAACTCCCACCTGAGCCAACGTCTGATCCTCGCCCTGACTTCAGATGCATGAGATATTGGTTCAGATCTGCAGGGGCTACCTGCCGTGCCCTCGCCCTGAAACCCAAGTCTAGCTTGTCTTCTCAGACTTCCATCCTCACACTCCTGGCCCCAAAGCCCTCAAGTTTGGCAATTCCGGACCCACAATGCAGCACTCTGCCTGCCCTCTAGAGAAAAAAATGATTGCCTCATGAGCTGCCCAGGCACCTTAAATGAGGGTAAACCTACACAGCACTCGACTTTACCCAAATTATATAGTCTAACCTGGGCACTAATGCACTGTCGAACACATCCTGAGCCCGGACCTCCTGACCAACACCCAGAAAGCTGACCGCACACTGAGCACATAAAACCCGCCATGGCCTTAGGTCATCATCTCTTCCCTACCTCAGATTCCAGGCTTCAGAACCGAGACCTTATCTCCAATCACTGCCCAGGGGTGAGTCTGATGCATAAATCAGAACTCCTCCTTACCCATGGCAAGAACCCTTGTGGTTGGCACGTTGTCCAACGATCAGTGTAGGAGAAACCCTGAGGCCCCGCCCATTCTTGAGTGCGACGAGGGCATACACACGCATTGTGACCCTCAGCATGAGTCCTGTCCTCTAGTAAGTCCTCTCAGTGGCTGGACCATTAGATGTCATAATGGGCTTGACATGTCCCTAGGCCCCAATTTTTAACCAGATTTCTGATTGTCCAGTCGCCCCTCCTAGGGCTCTACTCTGAAATCCCTCATTTGGTGGGACACCTGAGGTTAAAAAAGAAAACAACAACAACAACAACAACAACAACAACAACAAAATAAAACGGACTTCTTCCAGCCCACAGAATGAACCCAAACTCTTTGGACGGGGCCAAACCACCAGAGAGTAAGACTCGTCCATTTCCCATGAAGTCACCCAGAAATTCCACGACCATGAGTGACACGATATCCCGAGACAAAAACTTGAGCAGGAGCCTCACACTCGCCCTTCTTTCAAATCCCGAAAAGTTCTCCTCATGGTCTGTAGATCAGTCCTGCCATACCTATGACCTGAAACATAAGCCGAGTTTGTGTTTTCAGACAACTGTCCAAAAGGGGCTGGACGACACAACCTACAGGCTCAGGCCGCTGGAGCCAAACCTGAGGACTGTACTTGCCCTCTCCAAGGGAATTGTGTGTGCCCATTCCAATGGCCACAACCCTTCTAATAGGATAAACCTCCAAAGTCCCTGATATATCTCAATAGTGGTAGCTTCCCAGGAAAAACAGGGGCAATCTGAGCCCAAATGAGCCCCTACCTGCACTCAGACCCATAGACAGATGTCCTCAGAGGTAAAAAGGAAAGAACAGGCCCCTAGGCACTAATCAGATCCATTGCTTTGGTTTCCAGGCATCTCTCCTCAGAGGCCTGGATTTCAAAAGCAGCATATAGCTGTTTCTTGTTTCACCCATCAGAAAACATCTCATCTACACATGGGAAACTTGCACGTTGGAGCTGTGTCAAAGCCTCTGTTTAGGAGAACCCTTTAGGGCCCCAGTGCCACCGCTTCATTCCAAGGTCTCCATAGACACAAAAGCACATTCGGACCCATCCCCAGGGGTGTGCATTTCAACTCAGCATCCTCGGTAGCTCCCCACAGATCCAGGAGATCTAAACTGTCTTGTTGCTAGGAGACAATTGGAATGCGAGGTGGGCTACCCAGCCATCCATCCTTAGAACCCTTCTCAGAATCATTGGCCTGGAGCCAAACAACAGGTCTCAATTGTCCTGCCGAAGACTCTCTGCAGTTTGGAGCTTCTCACAACTCCCATCATGGGAAAACCCCCATGGCCTCGTGATGCCCCCCCATTCATGAAGGGGCCATCAGGGACAGAAACTCCAACCTGAGCGATCGTCTGATCCTCGCCCTGACTTCAGATGCACTGAGATCTCGATTCAGGTCTGTAGATTGTGCCTGCCATGGCCTCACCCAGAAACCTAAGCCTAGCTTGTGTTCTCAGACTTTTGTCGTCAGACTACTGGCCCACAAGGCCTCCAGTTTGGCAATCCAGAACTACAATGCAGCACTCTGCCTGCCCTCCAGATAAAAAACATTGTCCTCTGGGGCTACCCAGTAACCCCAAATGAGGATCAACCTGCACCGACCTTGGCTGTACCCCAAATACATAGGCTGACCAGGGCACTAATGCCCTTTCTGACACAGCCTGAGGCTGGACCCCCTGGCCCCTCCCAGACAGCTGGCCGCACACTGAGCACATCGAGCCGCCATGGCCTTAGGTCGTCATCTCTTCCCAACCTCGGTTTTCAGGTTTCAGAACCTAGACCTTATCTCCAATCACTGTCCATGGTGAAGGTGATGAGGAAATCAGAACTCCTTCCCCATGGCAAGAAACCTTGTGGTTGGCATGTTGTCCAACGTTCAGTGTCGTTGATACCAGTGTGTCCCATGAGGCCCCGCCCATGCTCACGGGCCACATTGGTCACAAACACACATTGTGACCCTCAGGCTGAGCCCAGTCCTCAAGTAAGGCCACGCAGTGGCTGGATGAAGAGATAGCATATTGGGCTTGCCATGCCCCTAGGCCCCAATTTTTAACCATAGTTCGGATTGTCCCTTCAGTCTTCCCCACGGCGTTGCTTTGGAATTCCTCTTTTGGTGGGACACCTGAGGTAACAAAACTGAAATGAGTCCTTCCATTCCACAGATTGACGAAAAGCAATTGGGAATCGGGCCAAATCCTCAGAGAGGAAGATTCGTCCATGGCCCATGAGGCCTTCTCGACATTCCACGGCCATCACTGATACAAAATCCAGAGACAAAAGCCTGAGCAATCGCCACAGACTCGCACTTTCTTCATATCCTGTAGAGTTCTTCTCATGGTTTGTAGATCGGGCCTGCCATACCTACGTCCCCAAACCTAAGCTGAGTTTGTGTTTTCAGACTTCTGTCCTCAAAGTCTTGGGCCACACATCCTCCAGGCTGGGCCCCTGGAGCCACACATTAGGACTGTGCCTACCAATCTATGGGAATTCTGCCCATTCCATGGTCCAAAATCGTACAAATTAGGAGAAACCTCCAACGACCCTTAGGCCATCCCAATAGTGTGGGTCACCCGGAACAAACAAGGGGTGTCTGACACCAGCTGATAATCGACCTCCACTCATACCATAGATGGATGTCCCCAGAGAAGAAGATTGAACCAGACAGGACCCTAGGCCATAATAGGATCCATTGCTATGGGTTACAGGCATGTGTCCTCAAAAGCCTGATTCCAATACGAGCATAGGGGTTTTCCTGAGGCACCCATCAGAACTCATCTCGTCTCCACAAGTAAACCTGTGCATGGGAGCCATGTCCAAAGCTTAGGAAAGTACTTCAGGTTGCCGGTGCCACCGCCCCATTCCAAGGCCCTCATGGACACAAAAACACATTAGGACACATCCTCAGGAAAGTCCATTTCAACTCAGCCACCGAGGTTGCTCCCGCAGAGCCATCAGATCTAAACTGTCTTGTTGCTAGGAGACAATTGGAATGCGAGGCGGGCTTCCCAGGCATCCATCCGCGAACGGTGCTCTGGAGTCATTCCATATGGGATGTCCTGGAGCTGTCCAACAGGTCTCAATTGTCCGGAAGAAGGAATCCTGGAAGGGGGCATCCCACAACTCCCAACGTGGGAAAACCTCAATGGTCTCGAGATTCCGCTCCCTTCATGAAGCGGCCGTCATGCTCAGAAACTCCCACCTGAGCCAACGTCTGATCCTCGCCCTGACTTCAGATGCATGAGATATTGGTTCAGATCTGCAGGGGCTACCTGCCGTGCCCTCGCCCTGAAACCCAAGTCTAGCTTGTCTTCTCAGACTTCCATCCTCACACTCCTGGCCCCAAAGCCCTCAAGTTTGGCAATTCCGGACCCACAATGCAGCACTCTGCCTGCCCTCTAGAGAAAAAAATGATTGCCTCATGAGCTGCCCAGGCACCTTAAATGAGGGTAAACCTACACAGCACTCGACTTTACCCAAATTATATAGTCTAACCTGGGCACTAATGCACTGTCGAACACATCCTGAGCCCGGACCTCCTGACCAACACCCAGAAAGCTGACCGCACACTGAGCACATAAAACCCGCCATGGCCTTAGGTCATCATCTCTTCCCTACCTCAGTTTTCAGGCTTCAGAACCGAGACCTTATCTCCAATCACTGCCCAGGGGTGAGTCTGATGCAGAAATCAGAACTCCTCCTTACCCATGGCAAGAACCCTTGTGGTTGGCACGTTGTCCAACGATCAGTGTAGGAGAAACCCTGAGGCCCCGCCCATTCTTGAGTGCGACGAGGGCATACACACGCATTGTGACCCTCAGCATGAGTCCTGTCCTCTAGTAAGTCCTCTCAGTGGCTGGACCATTAGATGTCATAATGGGCTTGACATGTCCCTAGGCCCCAATTTTTAACCAGATTTCTGATTGTCCAGTCGCCCCTCCTAGGGCTCTACTCTGAAATCCCTCATTTGGTGGGACACCTGAGGTTAAAAAAGAAAACAACAACAACAACAACAACAACAACAACAACAACAAAATAAAACGGACTTCTTCCAGCCCACAGAATGAACCCAAACTCTTTGGACGGGGCCAAACCACCAGAGAGTAAGACTCGTCCATTTCCCATGAAGTCACCCAGAAATTCCACGACCATGAGTGACACGATATCCCGAGACAAAAACTTGAGCAGGAGCCTCACACTCGCCCTTCTTTCAAATCCCGAAAAGTTCTCCTCATGGTCTGTAGATCAGTCCTGCCATACCTATGACCTGAAACATAAGCCGAGTTTGTGTTTTCAGACAACTGTCCAAAAGGGGCTGGACGACACAACCTACAGGCTCAGGCCGCTGGAGCCAAACCTGAGGACTGTACTTGCCCTCTCCAAGGGAATTGTGTGTGCCCATTCCAATGGCCACAACCCTTCTAATAGGATAAACCTCCAAAGTCCCTGATATATCTCAATAGTGGTAGCTTCCCAGGAAAAACAGGGGCAATCTGAGCCCAAATGAGCCCCTACCTGCACTCAGACCCATAGACAGATGTCCTCAGAGGTAAAAAGGAAAGAACAGGCCCCTAGGCACTAATCAGATCCATTGCTTTGGTTTCCAGGCATCTCTCCTCAGAGGCCTGGATTTCAAAAGCAGCATATAGCTGTTTCTTGTTTCACCCATCAGAAAACATCTCATCTACACATGGGAAACTTGCACGTTGGAGCTGTGTCAAAGCCTCTGTTTAGGAGAACCCTTTAGGGCCCCAGTGCCACCGCTTCATTCCAAGGTCTCCATAGACACAAAAGCACATTCGGACCCATCCCCAGGGGTGTGCATTTCAACTCAGCATCCTCGGTAGCTCCCCACAGATCCAGGAGATCTAAACTGTCTTGTTGCTAGGAGACAATTGGAATGCGAGGTGGGCTACCCAGCCATCCATCCTTAGAACCCTTCTCAGAATCATTGGCCTGGAGCCAAACAACAGGTCTCAATTGTCCTGCCGAAGACTCTCTGCAGTTTGGAGCTTCTCACAACTCCCATCATGGGAAAACCCCCATGGCCTCGTGATGCCCCCCCATTCATGAAGGGGCCATCAGGGACAGAAACTCCAACCTGAGCGATCGTCTGATCCTCGCCCTGACTTCAGATGCACTGAGATCTCGATTCAGGTCTGTAGATTGTGCCTGCCATGGCCTCACCCAGAAACCTAAGCCTAGCTTGTGTTCTCAGACTTTTGTCGTCAGACTACTGGCCCACAAGGCCTCCAGTTTGGCAATCCAGAACTACAATGCAGCACTCTGCCTGCCCTCCAGATAAAAAACATTGTCTTCTGGGGCTACCCAGTAACCCCAAATGAGGATCAACCTGCACCGACCTTGGCTGTACCCCAAATACATAGGCTGACCAGGGCACTAATGCCCTTTCTGACACAGCCTGAGCCTGGACCCCCTGGCCCCTCCCAGACAGCTGGCCGCACACTGAGCACATCGAGCCGCCATGGCCTTAGGTCGTCATCTCTTCCCAACCTCGGTTTTCAGGTTTCAGAACCTAGACCTTATCTCCAATCACTGTCCATGGTGAAGGTGATGAGGAAATCAGAACTCCTTCCCCATGGCAAGAAACCTTGTGGTTGGCATGTTGTCCAACGTTCAGTGTCGTTGATACCAGTGTGTCCCATGAGGCCCCGCCCATGCTCACGGGCCACATTGGTCACAAACACACATTGTGACCCTCAGGCTGAGCCCAGTCCTCAAGTAAGGCCACGCAGTGGCTGGATGAAGAGATAGCATATTGGGCTTGCCATGCCCCTAGGCCCCAATTTTTAACCATAGTTCGGATTGTCCCTTCAGTCTTCCCCACGGCTTTGCTTTGGAATTCCTCTTTTGGTGGGACACCTGAGGTAACAAAACTGAAATGAGTCCTTCCATTCCACAGATTGACGAAAAGCAATTGGGAATCGGGCCAAATCCTCAGAGAGGAAGATTCGTCCATGGCCCATGAGGCCTTCTCGACATTCCACGGCCATCACTGATACAAAATCCAGAGACAAAAGCCTGAGCAATCGCCACAGACTCGCACTTTCTTCATATCCTGTAGAGTTCTTCTCATGGTTTGTAGATCGGGCCTGCCATACCTACGTCCCCAAACCTAAGCTGAGTTTGTGTTTTCAGACTTCTGTCCTCAAAGTCTTGGGCCACACATCCTCCAGGCTGGGCCCCTGGAGCCACACATTAGGACTGTGCCTACCAATCTATGGGAATTCTGCCCATTCCATGGTCCAAAATCGTACAAATTAGGAGAAACCTCCAACGACCCTTAGGCCATCCCAATAGTGTGGGTCACCCGGAACAAACAAGGGGTGTCTGACACCAGCTGATAATCGACCTCCACTCATACCATAGATGGATGTCCCCAGAGAAGAAGATTGAACCAGACAGGACCCTAGGCCATAATAGGATCCATTGCTATGGGTTACAGGCATGTGTCCTCAAAAGCCTGATTCCAATACGAGCATAGGGGTTTTCCTGAGGCACCCATCAGAACTCATCTCGTCTCCACAAGTAAACCTGTGCATGGGAGCCATGTCCAAAGCTTAGGAAAGTACTTCAGGTTGCCGGTGCCACCGCCCCATTCCAAGGCCCTCATGGACACAAAAACACATTAGGACACATCCTCAGGAAAGTCCATTTCAACTCAGCCACCGAGGTTGCTCCCGCAGAGCCATCAGATCTAAACTGTCTTGTTGCTAGGAGACAATTGGAATGCGAGGCGGGCTTCCCAGGCATCCATCCGCGAACGGTGCTCTGGAGTCATTCCATATGGGATGTCCTGGAGCTGTCCAACAGGTCTCAATTGTCCGGAAGAAGGAATCCTGGAAGGGGGCATCCCACAACTCCCAACGTGGGAAAACCTCAATGGTCTCGAGATTCCGCTCCCTTCATGAAGCGGCCGTCATGCTCAGAAACTCCCACCTGAGCCAACGTCTGATCCTCGCCCTGACTTCAGATGCATGAGATATTGGTTCAGATCTGCAGGGGCTACCTGCCGTGCCCTCGCCCTGAAACCCAAGTCTAGCTTGTCTTCTCAGACTTCCATCCTCACACTCCTGGCCCCAAAGCCCTCAAGTTTGGCAATTCCGGACCCACAATGCAGCACTCTGCCTGCCCTCTAGAGAAAAAAATGATTGCCTCATGAGCTGCCCAGGCACCTTAAATGAGGGTAAACCTACACAGCACTCGACTTTACCCAAATTATATAGTCTAACCTGGGCACTAATGCACTGTCGAACACATCCTGAGCCCGGACCTCCTGACCAACACCCAGAAAGCTGACCGCACACTGAGCACATAAAACCCGCCATGGCCTTAGGTCATCATCTCTTCCCTACCTCAGTTTTCAGGCTTCAGAACCGAGACCTTATCTCCAATCACTGCCCAGGGGTGAGTCTGATGCAGAAATCAGAACTCCTCCTTACCCATGGCAAGAACCCTTGTGGTTGGCACGTTGTCCAACGATCAGTGTAGGAGAAACCCTGAGGCCCCGCCCATTCTTGAGTGCGACGAGGGCATACACACGCATTGTGACCCTCAGCATGAGTCCTGTCCTCTAGTAAGTCCTCTCAGTGGCTGGACCATTAGATGTCATAATGGGCTTGACATGTCCCTAGGCCCCAATTTTTAACCAGATTTCTGATTGTCCAGTCGCCCCTCCTAGGGCTCTACTCTGAAATCCCTCATTTGGTGGGACACCTGAGGTTAAAAAAGAAAACAACAACAACAACAACAACAACAACAACAACAACAAAATAAAACGGACTTCTTCCAGCCCACAGAATGAACCCAAACTCTTTGGACGGGGCCAAACCACCAGAGAGTAAGACTCGTCCATTTCCCATGAAGTCACCCAGAAATTCCACGACCATGAGTGACACGATATCCCGAGACAAAAACTTGAGCAGGAGCCTCACACTCGCCCTTCTTTCAAATCCCGAAAAGTTCTCCTCATGGTCTGTAGATCAGTCCTGCCATACCTATGACCTGAAACATAAGCCGAGTTTGTGTTTTCAGACAACTGTCCAAAAGGGGCTGGACGACACAACCTACAGGCTCAGGCCGCTGGAGCCAAACCTGAGGACTGTACTTGCCCTCTCCAAGGGAATTGTGTGTGCCCATTCCAATGGCCACAACCCTTCTAATAGGATAAACCTCCAAAGTCCCTGATATATCTCAATAGTGGTAGCTTCCCAGGAAAAACAGGGGCAATCTGAGCCCAAATGAGCCCCTACCTGCACTCAGACCCATAGACAGATGTCCTCAGAGGTAAAAAGGAAAGAACAGGCCCCTAGGCACTAATCAGATCCATTGCTTTGGTTTCCAGGCATCTCTCCTCAGAGGCCTGGATTTCAAAAGCAGCATATAGCTGTTTCTTGTTTCACCCATCAGAAAACATCTCATCTACACATGGGAAACTTGCACGTTGGAGCTGTGTCAAAGCCTCTGTTTAGGAGAACCCTTTAGGGCCCCAGTGCCACCGCTTCATTCCAAGGTCTCCATAGACACAAAAGCACATTCGGACCCATCCCCAGGGGTGTGCATTTCAACTCAGCATCCTCGGTAGCTCCCCACAGATCCAGGAGATCTAAACTGTCTTGTTGCTAGGAGACAATTGGAATGCGAGGTGGGCTACCCAGCCATCCATCCTTAGAACCCTTCTCAGAATCATTGGCCTGGAGCCAAACAACAGGTCTCAATTGTCCTGCCGAAGACTCTCTGCAGTTTGGAGCTTCTCACAACTCCCATCATGGGAAAACCCCCATGGCCTCGTGATGCCCCCCCATTCATGAAGGGGCCATCAGGGACAGAAACTCCAACCTGAGCGATCGTCTGATCCTCGCCCTGACTTCAGATGCACTGAGATCTCGATTCAGGTCTGTAGATTGTGCCTGCCATGGCCTCACCCAGAAACCTAAGCCTAGCTTGTGTTCTCAGACTTTTGTCGTCAGACTACTGGCCCACAAGGCCTCCAGTTTGGCAATCCAGAACTACAATGCAGCACTCTGCCTGCCCTCCAGATAAAAAACATTGTCTTCTGGGGCTACCCAGTAACCCCAAATGAGGATCAACCTGCACCGACCTTGGCTGTACCCCAAATACATAGGCTGACCAGGGCACTAATGCCCTTTCTGACACAGCCTGAGCCTGGACCCCCTGGCCCCTCCCAGACAGCTGGCCGCACACTGAGCACATCGAGCCGCCATGGCCTTAGGTCGTCATCTCTTCCCAACCTCGGTTTTCAGGTTTCAGAACCTAGACCTTATCTCCAATCACTGTCCATGGTGAAGGTGATGAGGAAATCAGAACTCCTTCCCCATGGCAAGAAACCTTGTGGTTGGCATGTTGTCCAACGTTCAGTGTCGTTGATACCAGTGTGTCCCATGAGGCCCCGCCCATGCTCACGGGCCACATTGGTCACAAACACACATTGTGACCCTCAGGCTGAGCCCAGTCCTCAAGTAAGGCCACGCAGTGGCTGGATGAAGAGATAGCATATTGGGCTTGCCATGCCCCTAGGCCCCAATTTTTAACCATAGTTCGGATTGTCCCTTCAGTCTTCCCCACGGCTTTGCTTTGGAATTCCTCTTTTGGTGGGACACCTGAGGTAACAAAACTGAAATGAGTCCTTCCATTCCACAGATTGACGAAAAGCAATTGGGAATCGGGCCAAATCCTCAGAGAGGAAGATTCGTCCATGGCCCATGAGGCCTTCTCGACATTCCACGGCCATCACTGATACAAAATCCAGAGACAAAAGCCTGAGCAATCGCCACAGACTCGCACTTTCTTCATATCCTGTAGAGTTCTTCTCATGGTTTGTAGATCGGGCCTGCCATACCTACGTCCCCAAACCTAAGCTGAGTTTGTGTTTTCAGACTTCTGTCCTCAAAGTCTTGGGCCACACATCCTCCAGGCTGGGCCCCTGGAGCCACACATTAGGACTGTGCCTACCAATCTATGGGAATTCTGCCCATTCCATGGTCCAAAATCGTACAAATTAGGAGAAACCTCCAACGACCCTTAGGCCATCCCAATAGTGTGGGTCACCCGGAACAAACAAGGGGTGTCTGACACCAGCTGATAATCGACCTCCACTCATACCATAGATGGATGTCCCCAGAGAAGAAGATTGAACCAGACAGGACCCTAGGCCATAATAGGATCCATTGCTATGGGTTACAGGCATGTGTCCTCAAAAGCCTGATTCCAATACGAGCATAGGGGTTTTCCTGAGGCACCCATCAGAACTCATCTCGTCTCCACAAGTAAACCTGTGCATGGGAGCCATGTCCAAAGCTTAGGAAAGTACTTCAGGTTGCCGGTGCCACCGCCCCATTCCAAGGCCCTCATGGACACAAAAACACATTAGGACACATCCTCAGGAAAGTCCATTTCAACTCAGCCACCGAGGTTGCTCCCGCAGAGCCATCAGATCTAAACTGTCTTGTTGCTAGGAGACAATTGGAATGCGAGGCGGGCTTCCCAGGCATCCATCCGCGAACGGTGCTCTGGAGTCATTCCATATGGGATGTCCTGGAGCTGTCCAACAGGTCTCAATTGTCCGGAAGAAGGAATCCTGGAAGGGGGCATCCCACAACTCCCAACGTGGGAAAACCTCAATGGTCTCGAGATTCCGCTCCCTTCATGAAGCGGCCGTCATGCTCAGAAACTCCCACCTGAGCCAACGTCTGATCCTCGCCCTGACTTCAGATGCATGAGATATTGGTTCAGATCTGCAGGGGCTACCTGCCGTGCCCTCGCCCTGAAACCCAAGTCTAGCTTGTCTTCTCAGACTTCCATCCTCACACTCCTGGCCCCAAAGCCCTCAAGTTTGGCAATTCCGGACCCACAATGCAGCACTCTGCCTGCCCTCTAGAGAAAAAAATGATTGCCTCATGAGCTGCCCAGGCACCTTAAATGAGGGTAAACCTACACAGCACTCGACTTTACCCAAATTATATAGTCTAACCTGGGCACTAATGCACTGTCGAACACATCCTGAGCCCGGACCTCCTGACCAACACCCAGAAAGCTGACCGCACACTGAGCACATAAAACCCGCCATGGCCTTAGGTCATCATCTCTTCCCTACCTCAGTTTTCAGGCTTCAGAACCGAGACCTTATCTCCAATCACTGCCCAGGGGTGAGTCTGATGCATAAATCAGAACTCCTCCTTACCCATGGCAAGAACCCTTGTGGTTGGCACGTTGTCCAACGATCAGTGTAGGAGAAACCCTGAGGCCCCGCCCATTCTTGAGTGCGACGAGGGCATACACACGCATTGTGACCCTCAGCATGAGTCCTGTCCTCTAGTAAGTCCTCTCAGTGGCTGGACCATTAGATGTCATAATGGGCTTGACATGTCCCTAGGCCCCAATTTTTAACCAGATTTCTGATTGTCCAGTCGCCCCTCCTAGGGCTCTACTCTGAAATCCCTCATTTGGTGGGACACCTGAGGTTAAAAAAGAAAACAACAACAACAACAACAACAACAACAACAACAACAAAATAAAACGGACTTCTTCCAGCCCACAGAATGAACCCAAACTCTTTGGACGGGGCCAAACCACCAGAGAGTAAGACTCGTCCATTTCCCATGAAGTCACCCAGAAATTCCACGACCATGAGTGACACGATATCCCGAGACAAAAACTTGAGCAGGAGCCTCACACTCGCCCTTCTTTCAAATCCCGAAAAGTTCTCCTCATGGTCTGTAGATCAGTCCTGCCATACCTATGACCTGAAACATAAGCCGAGTTTGTGTTTTCAGACAACTGTCCAAAAGGGGCTGGACGACACAACCTACAGGCTCAGGCCGCTGGAGCCAAACCTGAGGACTGTACTTGCCCTCTCCAAGGGAATTGTGTGTGCCCATTCCAATGGCCACAACCCTTCTAATAGGATAAACCTCCAAAGTCCCTGATATATCTCAATAGTGGTAGCTTCCCAGGAAAAACAGGGGCAATCTGAGCCCAAATGAGCCCCTACCTGCACTCAGACCCATAGACAGATGTCCTCAGAGGTAAAAAGGAAAGAACAGGCCCCTAGGCACTAATCAGATCCATTGCTTTGGTTTCCAGGCATCTCTCCTCAGAGGCCTGGATTTCAAAAGCAGCATATAGCTGTTTCTTGTTTCACCCATCAGAAAACATCTCATCTACACATGGGAAACTTGCACGTTGGAGCTGTGTCAAAGCCTCTGTTTAGGAGAACCCTTTAGGGCCCCAGTGCCACCGCTTCATTCCAAGGTCTCCATAGACACAAAAGCACATTCGGACCCATCCCCAGGGGTGTGCATTTCAACTCAGCATCCTCGGTAGCTCCCCACAGATCCAGGAGATCTAAACTGTCTTGTTGCTAGGAGACAATTGGAATGCGAGGTGGGCTACCCAGCCATCCATCCTTAGAACCCTGCTCAGAATCATTGGCCTGGAGCCAAACAACAGGTCTCAATTGTCCTGCCGAAGACTCTCTGCAGTTTGGAGCTTCTCACAACTCCCATCATGGGAAAACACCCATGGCCTCGTGATGCCCCCCCATTCATGAAGGGGCCATCAGGGACAGAAACTCCAACCTGACCGATCGTCTGATCCTCGCCCTGACTTCAGATGCACTGAGATCTCGATTCAGGTCTGTAGATTGTGCCTGCCATGGCCTCACCCAGAAACCTAAGCCTAGCTTGTGTTCTCAGACTTTTGTCGTCAGACTACTGGCCCACAAGGCCTCCAGTTTGGCAATCCAGAACTACAATGCAGCACTCTGCCTGCCCTCCAGATAAAAAACATTGTCCTCTGGGGCTACCCAGTAACCCCAAATGAGGATCAACCTGCACCGACCTTGGCTGTACCCCAAATACATAGGCTGACCAGGGCACTAATGCCCTTTCTGACACAGCCTGAGCCTGGACCCCCTGGCCCCTCCCAGACAGCTGGCCGCACACTGAGCACATCGAGCCGCCATGGCCTTAGGTCGTCATCTCTTCCCAACCTCGGTTTTCAGGTTTCAGAACCTAGACCTTATCTCCAATCACTGTCCATGTTGAAGGTGATGCAGAAATCAGAACTCCTTCCCCATGGCAAGAAACCTTGTGGTTGGCATGTTGTCCAACGTTCAGTGTCGTAGAAACCAGTGTGGCTCATAAGGCCCCGCCCATGCTCACTGGCTACATTGGTCACAAACACACATTGTGACCCTCAGGCTGAGCCCAGTCCTCAAGTAAGGCCACTCAGTGGCTGGATGAAGAGATAGCATATTGGGCTTGCCATGCCCCTAGGCCCCAATTTTTAACCATAGTTCGGATTGTCCCTTCAGTCTTCCCCACGGCTTTGCTTTGTAATTCCTCTTTTGGTGGGACACCTGAGGTAACAAAACTGAAATGAGTCCTCCCATCCCACAGATTGACGAAAAGCAATTGGGAATCGGGCCAAATCCTCAGAGAGGAAGATTCGTCCATGGCCCATGAGGCCTCCCCAACATTCCACGGCCATCACTGATACAAAATCCAGAGACAAAAGCCTGAGCAATCGCCACAGACTCGCACTTTCTTCATATCCTGTAGAGTTCTTCTCATGGTTTGTAGATCGGGCCTGCCATACCTACGTCCCCAAACCTAAGCTGAGTTTGTGTTTTCAGACTTCTGTCCTCAAAGTCTTGGGCCACACACCCTCCAGGCTGGGCCCCTGGAGCCACACATTAGGACTGTGCCTACCAATCCATGGGAATTCTGCCCATTCCATGGTCCAAAATCGTACAAATTAGGAGAAACCTCCAACGACCCTTAGGCCATCCCAATAGTGTGGGTCACCCGGAACAAACAAGGGGTGTCTGACACCAGCTGATAATCGACCTCCACTCATACCATAGATGGATGTCCCCAGAGAAGAAGATTGAACCAGACAGGACCCTAGGCCATAATAGGATCCATTGCTATGGGTTACAGGCATGTGTCCTCAAAAGCCTGATTCCAATACGAGCATAGGGGTTTTCCTGAGGCACCCATCAGAACTCATCTCGTCTCCACAAGTAAACCTGTGCATGGGAGCCATGTCCAAAGCTTAGGAAAGTACTTCAGGTTGCCGGTGCCACCGCCCCATTCCAAGGCCCTCATGGACACAAAAACACATTAGGACACATCCTCAGGAAAGTCCATTTCAACTCAGCCACCGAGGTTGCTCCCGCAGAGCCATCAGATCTAAACTGTTTTGTTGCTAGGAGACAATTGGAATGCGAGGCGGGCTTCCCAGGCATCCATCCGCGAACGGTGCTCTGGAGTCATTCCATATGGGATGTCCTGGAGCTGTCCAACAGGTCTCAATTGTCCGGAAGAAGGAATCCTGGAAGGGGGCATCCCACAACTCCCAACGTGGGAAAACCTCAATGGTCTCGAGATTCCGCTCCCTTCATGAAGCGGCCGTCATGCTCAGAAACTCCCACCTGAGCCAACGTCTGATCCTCGCCCTGACTTCAGATGCATGAGATATTGGTTCAGATCTGCAGGGGGTACCTACCGTGCCCTCGCCCTGAAACCCAAGTCTAGCTTGTCTTCTCAGACTTCCATCCTCACACTCCTGGCCCCAAAGCCCTCAAGTTTGGCAATTCCGGACCCACAATGCAGCACTCTGCCTGCCCTCTAGAAAAAAAATGATTGCCTCATGAGCTGCCCAGGCACCTTAAATGAGGGTAAACCTACACAGCACTCGACTTTACCCAAATTATATAGTCTAACCTGGGCACTAATGCACTGTCGAACACATCCTGAGCCCGGACCTCCTGACCAACACCCAGAAAGCTGACCGCACACTGAGCACATAAAACCCGCCATGGCCTTAGGTCATCATCTCTTCCCTACCTCAGTTTTCAGGCTTCAGAACCGAGACCTTATCTCCAATCACTGCCCAGGGGTGAGTCTGATGCAGAAATCAGAACTCCTCCTTACCCATGGCAAGAACCCTTGTGGTTGGCACGTTGTCCAACGATCAGTGTAGGAGAAACCCTGAGGCCCCGCCCATTCTTGAGTGCGACGAGGGCATACACACGCATTGTGACCCTCAGCATGAGTCCTGTCCTCTAGTAAGTCCTCTCAGTGACTGGACCATAAGATGTCATAATGGGCTTGTCATGTCCCTAGTCCCCAATTTTTAACCAGATTTCTGATTGTCCAGTCGCCCCTCCTAGGGCTCTACTCTGAAATCCCTCATTTGGTGGGACACCTGAGGTTAAAAAAGAAACCAACAACAACAACAACAACAACAAAATAAAACGGACTTCTTCCAGCCCACAGAATGAACCCAAACTCTTTGGACGGGGCCAAACCACCAGAGAGTAAGACTCGTCCATTTCCCATGAAGTCACTCAGAAATTCCACGACCATGAGTGACACGATATCCCGAGACAAAAACTTGAGCAGGAGCCTCACACTCGCCCTTCTTTCAAATCCCGAAAAGTTCTCCTCATGGTCTGTAGATCAGTCCTGCCATACCTATGACCTGAAACATAAGCCGAGTTTGTGTTTTCAGACAACTGTCCAAAAGGGGCTGGACGACACAACCTACAGGCTCAGGCCCCTGGAGCCAAACCTGAGGACTGTACTTGCCCTCTCCAAGGGAATTGTGTGTGCCCATTCCAATGGCCACAACCCTTCTAATAGGATAAACCTCCAAAGTCCCTGATATATCTCAATAGTGGTAGCTTCCCAGGAAAAACAGGGGCAATCTGAGCCAAAAGGAGCCCCTACCTGCACTCAGACCCATAGACAGATGTCCTCAGAGGTAAAAAGGAAAGAACAGGCCCCTAGGCACTAATCAGATCCATTGCTTTGGTTTCCAGGCATCTCTCCTCAGAGGCCTGGATTTCAAAAGCAGCATATAGCTGTTTCTTGTTTCACCCATCAGAAAACATCTCATCTACACATGGGAAACTTGCACGTTGGAGCTGTGTCAAAGCCTCTGTTTAGGAGAACCCTTTAGGGCCCCAGTGCCACCGCTTCATTCCAAGGTCTCCATAGACACAAAAGCACATTCGGACCCATCCCCAGGGGTGTGCATTTCAACTCAGCATCCTTGGTAGTTCCCCACAGATCCAGGAGATCTAAACTGTCTTGTTGCTAGGAGACAATTGGAATGCGAGGTGGGCTACCCAGCCATCCATCCTTAGAACCCTGCTCAGAATCATTGGCCTGGAGCCAAACAACAGGTCTCAATTGTCCTGCCGAAGACTCTCTGCAGTTTGGAGCTTCTCACAACTCCCATCATGGGAAAACCCCCATGGCCTCGTGATGCCCCCCCATTCATGAAGGGGCCATCAGGGACAGAAACTCCAACCTGAGCGATCGTCTGATCCTCGCCCTGACTTCAGATGCACGAGATCTCGATTCAGGTCTGTAGATTGTGCCTGCCATGGCCTCACCCAGAAACCTAAGCCTAGCTTGTGTTCTCAGACTTATGTCGTCAGACTACTCGCCCACAAGGCCTCCAGTTTGGCAATCCAGAACTACAATGCAGCACTCTGCCTGCCCTCCAGATAAAAAACATTGTCCTCTGGGGCTACCCAGTAACCCCAAATGAGGATCAACCTGCACCGACCTTGGCTGTACCCCAAATACATAGGCTGACCAGGGCACTAATGCCCTTTCTGACACAGCCTGAGCCTGGACCCCCTGGCCCCTCCCAGACAGCTGGCCGCACACTGAGCACATCGAGCCGCCATGGCCTTAGGTCGTCAACTCTACCCAACCTCGGTTATCAGGTTTCAGAACATAGACCTTATCTCCAATCACTGTCCATGTTGAAGGTGATGCAGAAATCAGAACTCCTTCCCCATGGCAAGAAACCTTGTGGTTGGCATGTTGTCCAACGTTCAGTGTCGTTGAAACCAGTGTGTCCCATGAGGCCCCGCCCATGCTCGCGGGCCACATTGGTCACAAACACACATTGTGACCCTCAGGCTGAGCCCAGTCCTCAAGTAAGGCCACTCAGTGGCTGGATGAAGAGATAGCATATTGGGCTTGCCATGCCCCTAGGCCCCAAATTTTAACCATAGTTCGGATTGTCCCTTCAGTCTTCCCCACGGCTTGGCTTTGGAATTCCCCTTTTGGTGGGACACCTGAGTTAACAAAACTGAAATGAGTCCTCCCATCCCACAGATTGATGAAAAGCAATTGGGAATCGGGCCAAATCCTCAGAGAGGAAGATTCGTCCATGGCCCATGTGGCCTCCCCGACATTCCACCGCCATCACTGATACAAAATCCAGAGACAAAAGCCTGAGCAATCGCCACAGACTCGCACTTTCTTCATATCCTGTAGAGTTCTTCTCATGGTTTGTAGATCGGGCCTGCCATACCTACGTCCCCAAACCTAAGCTGAGTTTGTGTTTTCAGACTTCTGTCCTCAAAGTCTTGGGCCACACACCCTCCAGGCTGGGCACCTGGAGCCACACATTAGGACTGTGCCTACCAATCCATGGGAATTCTGCCCATTCCATGGTCCAAAATCGTACAAATTAGTAGAAACCTCCAACGACCCTTAGGCCATCCCAATAGTGTGGGTCACCCGGAACAAACAAGGGGTGTCTGACACCAGCTGATAATCGACCTCCACTCATACCATAGATGGATGTCCCCAGAGAAGAAGATTGAACCAGACAGGACCCTAGGCCATAATAGGATCCATTGCTATGGGTTACAGGCATGTGTCCTCAAAAGCCTGATTCCAATACGAGCATAGGGGTTTTCCTGAGGCACCCATTAGAACTCATCTCGTCTCCACAAGTAAACCTGTGCATGGGAGCCATGTCCAAAGCTTAGGAAAGTACTTCAGGTTGCCGGTGCCACCGCCTCATTCCAAGGCCCTCATGGACACAAAAACACATTAGGACACATCCTCAGTAAAGTCCATTTCAACTCAGCCACCGAGGTTGCTCCCGCAGAGTCATCAGATCTAAACTGTCTTGTTGCTAGGAGACAATTGGAATGCGAGTCGGGCTTCCCAGGCATCCATCCGCGAGTGGTGCTCTGGAGTCATTCCATATGGGATGTCCTGGAGCTGTCCAACAGGTCTCAATTGTCCGGAAGAAGTAATCCTAAAGGGGGCATCCCACAACTCCCAACGTGGGAAAACCTCAATGGTCTCGAGATTCCGCTCCCTTCATGAAGCGGCCGTCATGCTCAGAAACTCCCACCTGAGCCAACGTCTGAACCACGCCCTGACTTCAGATGCATGAGATATTGGTTCAGATCTGCAGGGGGTACCTGCCGTGCCCTCGCCCTGAAACCCAAGTCTAGCTTGTCTTCTCAGACTTCCATCCTCACACTCCTGGCCCCAAAGCCCTCAAGTTTGGCAATTCCGGACCCACAATGCAGCACTCTGCCTGCCCTCTAGAAAAAAAAAAAAATTATTGCCTCATGAGCTGCCCAGGCACCTTAAATGAGGGTAAACCTACACAGCACTCGACTTTACCCAAATTATATAGTCTAACCTGGGCACTAATGCACTGTCGAACACATCCTGAGCCCGGACCTCCTGACCAACACCCAGAAAGCTGACCGCACACTGAGCACATAAAACCCGCCATGGCCTTAGGTCATCATCTCTTCCCTACCTCAGTTTTCAGGCTTCAGAACCGAGACCTTATCTCCAATCACTGCCCAGGGGTGAGTCTGATGCAGAAATCAGAACTCCTCCTTACCCATGGCAAGAACCCTTGTGGTTGGCATGTTGTCCAATGATCAGTGTAGGAGAAACCCTGAGGCCCCGCCCATTCTTGAGTGCGACGAGGGCATACACACGCATTGTGACCCTCAGCATGAGTCCTGTCCTCTAGTAAGTCCTCTCAGTGGCTGGACCATTAGATGTCATAATGGGCTTGACATGTCCCTAGGCCCCAATTTTTAACCAGATTTCTGATTGTCCAGTCGCCCCTCCTAGGGCTCTACTATGAAATCCCTCATTTGGTGGGACACCTGAGGTTAAAAAAGAAAACAACAACAACAAAATAAAACGGACTTCTTCCAGCCCACAGAATGAACCCAAACTCTTTGGACGGGGCCAAACCACCAGAGAGTAAGACTCGTCCATTTCCCATGAAGTCACCCAGAAATTCCACGACCATGAGTGACACGATATCCCGAGACAAAAACTTGAGCAGGAGCCTCACACTCGCCCTTCTTTCAAATCCCGAAAAGTTCTCCTCATGGTCTGTAGATCAGTCCTGCCATACCTATGACCTGAAACATAAGCCGATTTTGTGTTTTCAGACAACTGTCCAAAAAGGGCTGGACGACACAACCTACAGGCTCAGGCCCCTGGAGCCAAACCTGAGGACTGTACTTGCCCTCTCCAATGGAATTGTGTGTGCCCATTCCAATGGCCACAACCCTTCTAATAGGATAAACCTCCAAAGTCCCTGATATATCTCAATAGTGGTAGCTTCCCAGGAAAAACAGGGGCAATCTGAGCCCAAATGAGCCCCTACCTGCACTCAGACCCATAGACAGATGTCCTCAGAGGTAAAAAGGAAAGAACAGGCCCCTAGGCACTAATCAGATCCATTGCTTTGTTTTCCAGGCATCTCTCCTCAGAGGCCTGGATTTCAAAAGCAGGATATAGCTGTTTCTTGTTTCACCCATTAGAAAAGATCTCATCTACACATGGGAAACTTGCACGTTGGAGCTGTGTCAAAGCCTCTGTTTAGGAGAACCCTTTAGGGCCCCAGTGCCACCGCTTCATTCCAAGGTCTCCATAGACACAAAAGCACATTCGGACCCATCCCCAGGGGTGTGCATTTCAACTCAGCATCCTCGGTAGCTCCCCACAGATCCAGGAGATCTAAACTGTCTTGTTGCTAGGAGACAATTGGAATGCGAGGTGGGCTACCCAGCCATCCATCCTTAGAACCCTGCTCAGAATCATTGGCCTGGAGCCAAACAACAGGTCTCAATTGTCCTGCCGAAGACTCTCTGCAGTTTGGAGCTTCTCACAACTCCCATCATGGGAAAACCACCATGGCCTCGTGATGCCCCCCCATTCATGTAGGGGCCATCAGGGACAGAAACTCCAACCTGAGCTATCGTCTGATCCTCGCCCTGACTTCAGATGCACGAGATCTCGATTCAGGTCTGTAGATTGTGCCTGCCATGGCCTCACCCAGACACCTAAGCCTAGCTTGTGTTCTCAGACTTTTGTCGTCAGACTACTGGCCCACAAGGCCTCCAGTTTGGCAATCCACAACTACAATGCAGCACTCTGCCTGCCCTCCAGATAAAAAACATTGTCCTCTGGGGCTACCCAGTAACCCCAAATGAGGATCAACCTGCACCGACCTTGGCTGTACCCCAAATACATAGGCTGACCAGGGCACTAATGCCCTTTCTGACACAGCCTGAGCCTGGACCCCCTGGCCCCTCCCAGACAGCTGGCCGCACACTGAGCACATCGAGCCACCATGGCCTTAGGTCGTCATCTCTTCCCAACCTCGGTTTTCAGGTTTCAGAACCTAGACCTTATCTCCCATCACTGTCCATGTTGAAGGTGATGCAGAAATCAGAACTCCTTCCCCATGGCAAGAAACCTTGTGGTTGGCATGTTGTCCAACGTTCAGTGTCGTTGAAACCAGTGTGTCCCATGAGGCCCCGCCCATGCTCGCGGGCCACATTGGTCACAAAACACATTGTGACCCTCAGGCTGAGCCCAGTCCTCAAGTAAGGCCACTCAGTGGCTGGATGAAGAGATAGCATATTGGGCTTGCCATGCCCCTAGGCCCCAATTTTTAACCATAGTTCGGATTGTCCCTTCAGTCTTCCCCACGGCTTGGCTTTGGAATTCCTCTTTTGGTGGGACACCTGAGTTAACAAAACTGAAATGAGTCCTCCCATCCCACAGATTGATGAAAAGCAATTGGGAATCGGGCCAAATCCTCAGAGAGGAAGATTCGTCCATGGACCATGAGGCCTCCCCGACATTCCACGGCCATCACTGATACAAAATCCAGAGACAAAAGCCTGAGCAATCGCCACAGACTCGCACTTTCTTCATATCCTGTAGAGTTCTTCTCATGGTTGTAGATCGGACCTGCCATACCTACGTCCCCAAACCTAAGCTGAGTTTGTGTTTTCAGACTTCTGTCCTCAAAGTCTTGGGCCACACACCCTCCAGGCTGGGCACCTGGAGCCACACATTATGACTGTGCCTACCAATCCATGGGAATTCTGCCCATTCCATGGTCCAAAATCGTACATATTAGGAGAAACCTCCAACGACCCTTAGGCCATCCCAATAGTGTGGGTCACCCAAAACAAACAAGGGGTGTCTGACACCAGCTGATAATCGACCTCCACTCATACCATAGATGGATGTCCCCAGAGAAAAAGATTGAACCAGACAGGACCCTAGGCCATAATAGGATCCATTGCTATGGGTTACAGGCATGTGTCCTCAAAAGCCTGATTCCAATACGAGCATAGGGGTTTTCCTGAGGCACCCATTAGAACTCATCTCGTCTCCACAAGTAAACCTGTGCATGGGAGCCATGTCCAAAGCTTAGAAAAGTACTTCAGGTTGCCGGTACCACCGCCTCATTCCAAGGCCCTCATGGACACAAAAACACATTAGGACACATCCTCAGGAAAGTCCATTTCAACTCAGCCACCGAGGTTGCTCCCGCAGAGCCATCAGATCTAAACTGTCTTGTTGCTAGGAGACAATTGGAATGCGAGGCGGGCTTCCCAGGCATCCATCCGCGAACGGTGCTCTGGAGTCATTCCATATGGGATGTCCTGGAGCTGTCCAACAGGTCTCAATTGTCCGGAAGAAGGAATCCTGGAAGGGGGCATCCCACAACTCCCAACGTGGGAAAACCTCAATGGTCTCGCGATTCCGCTCCCTTCATGAAGCGGCCGTCATGCTCAGAAACTCCCACCTGAGCCAACGTCTGATCCTCGCCCTGACTTCAGATGCATGAGATATTGGTTCAGATCTGCAGGGGGTACCTGCCGTGCCCTCGCCCTGAAACCCAAGTCTAGCTTGTCTTCTCAGACTTCCATCCTCACACTCCTGGCCCCAAAGCCCTCAAGTTTGGCAATTCCGGACCCACAATGCAGCACTCTGCCTGCCCTCTAGAAAAAAAAAAATGATTGCCTCATGAGCTGCCCAGGCACCTTAAATGAGGGTAAACCTACACAGCACTCGACTTTACCCAAATTATATAGTCTAACCTGGGCACTAATGCACTGTCGAACACATCCTGAGCCCGGACCTCCTGACCAACACCCAGAAAGCTGACCGCACACTGAGCACATAAAACCCGCCATGGCCTTAGGTCATCATCTCTTCCCTACCTCAGTTTTCAGGCTTCAGAACCGAGACCTTATCTCCAATCACTGCCCAGGGGTGAGTCTGATGCAGAAATCAGAACTCCTCCTTACCCATGGCAAGAACCCTTGTGGTTGGCATGTTGTCCAACGATCAGTGTAGGAGAAACCCTGAGGCCCCGCCCATTCTTGAGTGCGACGAGGGCATACACACGCATTGTGACCCTCAGCATGAGTCCTGTCCTCTAGTAAGTCCTCTCAGTTGCTGGACCATTAGATGTCATAATGGGCTTGACATGTCCCTAGGCCCCAAATTTAACCAGATTTCTGATTGTCCAGTCGCCCCTCCTAAAGCTCTACTCTGAAATCCCTCATTTGGTGGGACACCTGAGGTTAAAAAAGAAAACAACAACAACAACAACAACAACAACAAAATAAAACGGACTTAGCCCACAGAATGAACCCAAACTCTTTGGACGGGGCCAAACCACCAGAGAGTAAGACTCGTCCATTTCCCATGAAGTCACCCAGAAATTCCACGACCATGAGTGACACGATATCCCGAGACAAAAACTTGAGCAGGAGCCTCACACTCGCCCTTCTTTCAAATCCCGAAAAGTTCTCCTCATGGTCTGTAGATCAGTCCTGCCATACCTATGACCTGAAACATAAGCCGAGTTTGTGTTTTCAGACAACTGTCCAAAAAGGGCTGGACGACACAACCTACAGGCTCAGGCCCCTGGAGCCAAACCTGAGGACTGTACTTGCCCTCTCCAAGGGAATTGTGTGTGCCCATTCCAATGGCCACAACCCTTCTAATAGGATAAACCTTCAAAGTCCCTGATATATCTCAATAGTGGTAGCTTCCCAGGAAAAACAGGGGCAATCTGAGCCCAAATGAGCCCCTACCTGCACTCAGACCCATAGACAGATGTCCTCAGAGGTAAAAAGGAAAGAACAGGCCCCTAGGCACTAATCAGATCCATTGCTTTGGTTTCCAGGCATCTCTCCTCAGAGGCCTGGATTTCAAAAGCAGCATATAGCTGTTTCTTGTTTCACCCATCAGAAAACATCTCATCTACACATGGGAAACTTGCACGTTGGAGCTGTGTCAAAGCCTCTGTTTAGGAGAACCCTTTAGGGCCCCAGTGCCACCGCTTCATTCCAAGGTCTCCATAGACACAAAAGCACATTCGGACCCATCCCCAGGGGTGTGCATTTCAACTCAGCATCCTCGGTAGCTCCCCACAGATCCAGGAGATCTAAACTGTCTTGTTGCTAGGAGACAATTGGAATGCGAGGTGGGCTACCCAGCCATCCATCCTTAGAACCCTGCTCAGAATCATTGGCCTGGAGCCAAACAACAGGTGTCAATTGTCCTGCCGAAGACTCTCTGCAGTTTGGAGCTTCTCACATCTCCCATCATGGGAAAACCCCCATGGCCTCGTGATGCCCCACTATTCATGAAGGGGCCATCAGGGACAGAAACTCCAACCTGAGCGATCGTCTGATCCTCGCCCTGACTTCAGATGCACGAGATCTCGATTCAGGTCTGTAGATTGTGCCTGCCATGGCCTCACCCAGAAACCTAAGCCTAGCTTGTGTTCTCAGACTTTTGTCGTCAGACTACTGGCCCACAAGGCCTCCAGTTTGGCAATCCAGAACTACAATGCAGCACTCTGCCTGCCCTCCAGATAAAAAACATTGTCCTCTGGGGCTACCCAGTAACCCCAAATGAGGATCAACCTGCACCGACCTTGGCTGTACCCCAAATACATAGGCTGACCAGGGCACTAATGCCCTTTCTGACACAGCCTGAGCCTGGACCCCCTGGCCCCTCCCAGACAGCTGGCCGCACACTGAGCACATCGAGCCGCCATGGCCTTAGGTCGTCATCTCTTCCCAACCTCGGTTTTCAGGTTTCAGAACCTAGACCTTATCTCCAATCACTGTCCATGTTGAAGGTGATGCAGAAATCAGAACTCCTTCCCCATGGCTAGAAACCTTGTGGTTGGCATGTTGTCCAACGTTCAGTGTCGTTGAAACCAGTGTGTCCCATGAGGCCCCGCCCATGCTCGCGGGCCACATTGGTCACAAACACACATTGTGACCCTCAGGCTGAGTCCAGTCCTCAAGTAAGGCCACTCAGTGGCTGGATGAAGAGATAGCATATTGGGCTTGCCATGCCCCTAGGCCCCAATTTTTAACCATAGTTCGGATTGTCCCTTCAGTCTTTCCCACGGCTTGGCTTTGGAATTCCTCTTTTGGTGGGACACCTGAGTTAACAAAACTGAAATGAGTCCTCCCGTCCCACAGATTGATGAAAAGCAATTGGGAATCGGGCCAAATCCTCAGAGAGGAAGATTCCTCCATGGCCCATGAGGCCTCCCCGACATTCCACCGCCATCACTGATACAAAATCCAGAGACAAAAGCCTGAGCAATCGCCACAGACTCGCACTTTCTTCATATCCTGTAGAGTTCTTCTCATGGTTTGTAGATCGGGCCTGCCATACCTACGTCCCCAAACCTAAGCTGAGTTTGTGTTTTCAGACTTCTGTCCTCAAAGTCTTGGGCCACACACCCTCCAGGCTGGGCCCCTGGAGCCACACATTAGGACTGTGCCTACCAATCCATGGGAATTCTGCCCATTCCATGGTCCAAAATCGTACAAATTAGGAGAAACCTCCAACGACCCTTAGGCCATCCCAATAGTGTGGGTCACCCGGAACAAACAAGGGGTGTCTGACACCAGCTGATAATCGACCTCCACTCATACCATAGATGGATGTCCCCAGAGAAGAAGATTGAACCAGACAGGACCCTAGGCCATAATAGGATCCATTGCTATGGGTTACAGGCATGTGTCCTCAAAAGCCTGATTCCAATACGAGCATAGGGGTTTTCCTGAGGCACCCATCAGAACTCATCTCGTCTCCACAAGTAAACCTGTGCATGGGAGCCATGTCCAAAGCTTAGGAAAGTACTTCAGGTTGCCGGTGCCACCGCCCCATTCCAAGGCCCTCATGGACACAAAAACACATTAGGACACATCCTCAGGAAAGTCCATTTCAACTCAGCCACCGAGGTTGCTCCCGCAGAGCCATCAGATCTAAACTGTTTTGTTGCTAGGAGACAATTGGAATGCGAGGCGGGCTTCCCAGGCATCCATCCACGAACGGTGCTCTGGAGTCATTCCATATGGGATGTCCTGGAGCTGTCCAACAGGTCTCAATTGTCCGGAAGAAGGAATCCTGGAAGGGGGCATCCCACAACTCCCAACGTGGGAAAACCTCAATGGTCTCGAGATTCTGCTCCCTTCATGAAGCGGCCGTCATGCTCAGAAACTCCCACCTGAGCCAACGTCTGATCCTCGCCCTGACTTCAGATGCATGAGATATTGGTTCAGATCTGCAGGGGGTACCTGCCGTGCCCTCGCCCTGAAACCCAAGTCTAGCTTGTCCTCTCAGACATCCATCCTCACACTCCTGGCCCCAAAGCCCTCAAGTTTGGCAATTCCGGACCCACAATGCAGCACTCTGCCTGCCATCTACAAAAAAAAATTATTGCCTCATGAGCTGCCCAGGCACCATAAATGAGGGTAAACCTACACAGCACTCGACTTTACCCAAATTATATAGTCTAACCTGGGCACTAATGCACTGTCGAACACATCCTGAGCCCGGACCTCCTGACCAACACCCAGAAAGCTGACCGCACACTGAGCACATAAAACCCGCCATGGCCTTAGGTCATCATCTCTTCCCTACCTCAGTTTTCAGGCTTCAGAACCGAGACCTTATCTCCAATCACTGCCCAGGGGTGAGTCTGATGCAGAAATCAGAACTCCTCCTTACCCATGGCAAGAACCCTTGTGGTTGGCACGTTGTCCAAGGATCAGTGTAGGAGAAACCCTGAGGCCCCGACCATTCTTGAGTGCAACGAGGGCATACACACGCATTGTGACCCTCAGCATGAGTCCTGTCCTCTAGTAAGTCCTCTCAGTGGCTGGACCATTAGATGTCATAATGGGCTTGACATGTCCCTAGGCCCCAAATTTAACCAGATTTCTGATTGTCCAGTCGCCCCTCCTAAAGCTCTACTCTGAAATCCCTCATTTGGTGGGACACCTGAGGTTAAAAAAGAAAACAACAACAACAACAACAACAACAACAACAAAATAAAACGGACTTAGCCCACAGAATGAACCCAAACTCTTTGGACGGGGCCAAACCACCAGAGAGTAAGACTCGTCCATTTCCCATGAAGTCACCCAGAAATTCCACGACCATGAGTGACACGATATCCCGAGACAAAAACTTGAGCAGGAGCCTCACACTCGCCCTTCTTTCAAATCCCGAAAAGTTCTCCTCATGGTCTGTAGATCAGTCCTGCCATACCTATGACCTGAAACATAAGCCGAGTTTGTGTTTTCAGACAACTGTCCAAAAGGGGCTGGACGACACAACCTACAGGCTCAGGCCCCTGGAGCCAAACCTGAGGACTGTACTTGCCCTCTCCAAGGGAATTGTGTGTGCCCATTCCAATGGCCACAACCCTTCTAATAGGATAAACCTTCAAAGTCCCTGATATATCTCAATAGTGGTAGCTTCCCAGGAAAAACAGGGGCAATCTGAGCCCAAATGAGCCCCTACCTGCACTCAGACCCATAGACAGATGTCCTCAGAGGTAAAAAGGAAAGAACAGGCCCCTAGGCACTAATCAGATCCATTGCTTTGGTTTCCAGGCATCTCTCCTCAGAGGCCTGGATTTCAAAAGCAGCATATAGCTGTTTCTTGTTTCACCCATCAGAAAACATCTCATCTACACATGGGAAACTTGCACGTTGGAGCTGTGTCAAAGCCTCTGTTTAGGAGAACCCTTTAGGGCCCCAGTGCCACCGCTTCATTCCAAGGTCTCCATAGACACAAAAGCACATTCGGACCCATCCCCAGGGGTGTGCATTTCAACTCAGCATCCTCGGTAGCTCCCCACAGATCCAGGAGATCTAAACTGTCTTGTTGCTAGGAGACAATTGGAATGCGAGGTGGGCTACCCAGCCATCCATCCTTAGAACCCTGCTCAGAATCATTGGCCTGGAGCCAAACAACAGGTGTCAATTGTCCTGCCGAAGACTCTCTGCAGTTTGGAGCTTCTCACATCTCCCATCATGGGAAAACCCCCATGGCCTCGTGATGCCCCACTATTCATGAAGGGGCCATCAGGGACAGAAACTCCAACCTGAGCGATCGTCTGATCCTCGCCCTGACTTCAGATGCACGAGATCTCGATTCAGGTCTGTAGATTGTGCCTGCCATGGCCTCACCCAGAAACCTAAGCCTAGCTTGTGTTCTCAGACTTTTGTCGTCAGACTACTGGCCCACAAGGCCTCCAGTTTGGCAATCCAGAACTACAATGCAGCACTCTGCCTGCCCTCCAGATAAAAAACATTGTCCTCTGGGGCTACCCAGTAACCCCAAATGAGGATCAACCTGCACCGACCTTGGCTGTACCCCAAATACATAGGCTGACCAGGGCACTAATGCCCTTTCTGACACAGCCTGAGCCTGGACCCCCTGGCCCCTCCCAGACAGCTGGCCGCACACTGAGCACATCGAGCCGCCATGGCCTTAGGTCGTCATCTCTTCCCAACCTCGGTTTTCAGGTTTCAGAACCTAGACCTTATCTCCAATCACTGTCCATGTTGAAGGTGATGCAGAAATCAGAACTCCTTCCCCATGGCTAGAAACCTTGTGGTTGGCATGTTGTCCAACGTTCAGTGTCGTTGAAACCAGTGTGTCCCATGAGGCCCCGCCCATGCTCGCGGGCCACATTGGTCACAAACACACATTGTGACCCTCAGGCTGAGCCCAGTCCTCAAGTAAGGCCACTCAGTGGCTGGATGAAGAGATAGCATATTGGGCTTGCCATGCCCCTAGGCCCCAATTTTTAACCATAGTTCGGATTGTCCCTTCAGTCTTTCCCACGGCTTGGCTTTGGAATTCCTCTTTTGGTGGGACACCTGAGTTAACAAAACTGAAATGAGTCCTCCCGTCCCACAGATTGATGAAAAGCAATTGGGAATCGGGCCAAATCCTCAGAGAGGAAGATTCCTCCATGGCCCATGAGGCCTCCCCGACATTCCACCGCCATCACTGATACAAAATCCAGAGACAAAAGCCTGAGCAATCGCCACAGACTCGCACTTTCTTCATATCCTGTAGAGTTCTTCTCATGGTTTGTAGATCGGGCCTGCCATACCTACGTCCCCAAACCTAAGCTGAGTTTGTGTTTTCAGACTTCTGTCCTCAAAGTCTTGGGCCACACACCCTCCAGGCTGGGCCCCTGGAGCCACACATTAGGACTGTGCCTACCAATCCATGGGAATTCTGCCCATTCCATGGTCCAAAATCGTACAAATTAGGAGAAACCTCCAACGACCCTTAGGCCATCCCAATAGTGTGGGTCACCCGGAACAAACAAGGGGTGTCTGACACCAGCTGATAATCGACCTCCACTCATACCATAGATGGATGTCCCCAGAGAAGAAGATTGAACCAGACAGGACCCTAGGCCATAATAGGATCCATTGCTATGGGTTACAGGCATGTGTCCTCAAAAGCCTGATTCCAATACGAGCATAGGGGTTTTCCTGAGGCACCCATCAGAACTCATCTCGTCTCCACAAGTAAACCTGTGCATGGGAGCCATGTCCAAAGCTTAGGAAAGTACTTCAGGTTGCCGGTGCCACCGCCCCATTCCAAGGCCCTCATGGACACAAAAACACATTAGGACACATCCTCAGGAAAGTCCATTTCAACTCAGCCACCGAGGTTGCTCCCGCAGAGCCATCAGATCTAAACTGTTTTGTTGCTAGGAGACAATTGGAATGCGAGGCGGGCTTCCCAGGCATCCATCCACGAACGGTGCTCTGGAGTCATTCCATATGGGATGTCCTGGAGCTGTCCAACAGGTCTCAATTGTTCGGAAGAAGGAATCCTGGAAGGGGGCATCCCACAACTCCCAACGTGGGAAAACCTCAATGGTCTCGAGATTCTGCTCCCTTCATGAAGCGGCCGTCATGCTCAGAAACTCCCACCTGAGCCAACGTCTGATCCTCGCCCTGACTTCAGATGCATGAGATATTGGTTCAGATCTGCAGGGGGTACCTGCCGTGCCCTCGCCCTGAAACCCAAGTCTAGCTTGTCCTCTCAGACATCCATCCTCACACTCCTGGCCCCAAAGCCCTCAAGTTTGGCAATTCCGGACCCACAATGCAGCACTCTGCCTGCCATCTACAAAAAAAAAATTATTGCCTCATGAGCTGCCCAGGCACCATAAATGAGGGTAAACCTACACAGCACTCGACTTTACCCAAATTATATAGTCTAACCTGGGCACTAATGCACTGTCGAACACATCCTGAGCCCGGACCTCCTGACCAACACCCAGAAAGCTGACCGCACACTGAGCACATAAAACCCGCCATGGCCTTAGGTCATCATCTCTTCCCTACCTCAGTTTTCAGGCTTCAGAACCGAGACCTTATCTCCAATCACTGCCCAGGGGTGAGTCTGATGCAGAAATCAGAACTCCTCCTTACCCATGGCAAGAACCCTTGTGGTTGGCACGTTGTCCAAGGATCAGTGTAGGAGAAACCCTGAGGCCCCGACCATTCTTGAGTGCAACGAGGGCATACACACGCATTGTGACCCTCAGCATGAGTCCTGTCCTCTAGTAAGTCCTCTCAGTGGCTGGACCATTAGATGTCATAATGGGCTTGACATGTCCCTAGGCCCCAAATTTAACCAGATTTCTGATTGTCCAGTCGCCCCTCCTAAAGCTCTACTCTGAAATCCCTCATTTGGTGGGACACCTGAGGTTAAAAAAGAAAACAACAACAACAACAACAACAACAACAACAAAATAAAACGGACTTAGCCCACAGAATGAACCCAAACTCTTTGGACGGGGCCAAACCACCAGAGAGTAAGACTCGTCCATTTCCCATGAAGTCACCCAGAAATTCCACGACCATGAGTGACACGATATCCCAAGACAAAAACTTGAGCAGGAGCCTCACACTCGCCCTTCTTTCAAATCCCGAAAAGTTCTCCTCATGGTCTGTAGATCAGTCCTGCCATACCTATGACCTGAAACATAAGCCGAGTTTGTGTTTTCAGACAACTGTACAAAAGGGGCTGGACGACACAACCTACAGGCTCAGGCCCCTGGAGCCAAACCTGAGGACTGTACTTGCCCTCTCCAAGGGAATTGTGTGTGCCCATTCCAATGGCCACAACCCTTCTAATAGGATAAACCTCCAAAGTCCCTGATATATCTCAATAGTGGTAGCTTCCCAGGAAAAACAGGGGCAATCTGAGCCCAAATGAGCCCCTACCTGCACTCAGACCCATAGACAGATGTCCTCAGAGGTAAAAAGGAAAGAACAGGCCCCTAGGCACTAATCAGATCCATTGCTTTGGTTTCCAGGCATCTCTCCTCAGAGGCCTGGATTTCAAAAGCAGCATATAGCTGTTTCTTGTTTCACCCATCAGAAAACATCTCATCTACACATGGGAAACTTGCACGTTGGAGCTGTGTCAAAGCCTCTGTTTAGGAGAACCCTTTAGGGCCCCAGTGCCACCGCTTCATTCCAAGGTCTCCATAGACACAAAAGCACATTCGGACCCATCCCCAGGGGTGTGCATTTCAACTCAGCATCCTCGGTAGCTCCCCACATCCAGGAGATCTAAACTGTCTTGTTGCTAGGAGACAATTGGAACGCGAGGTGGGCTACCCAGCCATCCATCCTTAGAACCCTGCTCAGAATCATTGGCCTGGAGCCAAACAACAGGTCTCAATTGTCCTGCCGAAGACTCTCTGCAGTTTGGAGCTTCTCACAACTCCCATCATGGGAAAACCCCCATGGCCTCGTGATGCCCCCCCATTCATGAAGGGGCCATCTGGGACAGAAACTCCAACCTGAGCGATCGTCTGATCCTCGCCCTGACTTCAGATGCACGAGATCTCGATTCAGGTCTGTAGATTGTGCCTGCCATGGCCTCACCCAGAAACCTAAGCCTAGCTTGTGTTCTCAGACTTTTGTCGTCAGACTACTGGCCCACAAGGCCTCCAGTTTGGCAATCCAGAACTACAATGCAGCACTCTGCCTGCCCTCCAGAAAAAAAAACATTGTCCTCTGGGGCTACCCAGTAACCCCAAATAAGGATCAACCTGCACCGACCTTAGCTGTACCCCAAATACATAGGCTGACCAGGGCACTAATGCCCTTTCTGACACAGCCTGAGCCTGGACCCCCTGGCCCCTCCCAGACAGCTGGCCGCACACTGAGCACATCGAGCCGCCATGGCCTTAGGTCGTCATCTCTTCCCAACCTCGGTTTTCAGGTTTCAGAACCTAGACCTTATCTCCAATCACTGTCCATGTTGAAGGTGATGCAGAAATCAGAACTCCTTCCCCATGGCAAGAAACCTTGTGGTTGGCATGTTGTCCAACGTTCAGTGTCGTTGAAACCAGTGTGTCCCATGAGGCCCCGCCCATGCTCGCGGGCCACATTGGTCACAAACACACATTGTGACCCTCAGGCTGAGCCCAGTCCTCAAGTAAGGCCACTCAGTGGCTGGATGAAGAGATAGCATATTGGGCTTGCCATGCCCCTAGGCCCCAATTTTTAACCATAGTTCGGATTGTCCCTTCAGTCTTCCCCATGGCTTGGCTTAGGAATTCCTCTTTTGGTGGGACACCTGAGGTAACAAAACTGAAATGAGTCCTCCCATCCCACAGATGGACGAAAAGCAATTGGGAATCGGGCCAAATCCTCAGAGAGGAAGATTCGTCCATGGCCCATGAGGCCTCCCCGACATTCCACAGCCATCACTGATACAAAATCCAGAGACAAAAGCCTGAGCAATCGCCACAGACTCGCACTTCCTTCATATCCTGTAGAGTTCTTCTCATGGTTTGTAGATCGGACGTGGCATGCCTACGTCCCCAAACCTAAGCTGAGTTTGTGTTTTCAGACTTCTGTCCTCAAAGTCTTGGGCCACACACCCTCCAGGCTGGGCACCTGGAGCCACACATTATGACTGTGCCTACCAATCCATGGGAATTCTGCCCATTCCATGGTCCAAAATCGTACATATTAGGAGAAACCTCCAACGACCCTTAGGCCATCCCAATAGTGTGGGTCACCCAAAACAAACAAGGGGTGTCTGACACCAGCTGATAATCGACCTCCACTCATACCATAGATGGATGTCCTCAGAGAAGAAGATTGAACCAGACAGGACCCTAGGCCATAATAGGATCCATTGCTATGGGTTACAGGCATGTGTCCTCAAAAGCCTGATTCCAATACGAGCATAGGGGTTTTCCTGAGGCACCCATTAGAACTCATCTCGTCTCCACAAGTAAACCTGTGCATGGGAGCCATGTCCAAAGCTTAGAAAAGTACTTCAGGTTGCCGGTGCCACCGCCTCATTCCAAGGCCCTCATGGACACAAAAACACATTAGGACACATCCTCAGGAAAGTCCATTTCAACTCAGCCACCGAGGTTGCTCCCGCAGAGCCATCAGATCTAAACTGTCTTGTTGCTAGGAGACAATTGGAATGCGAGGCGGGCTTCCCAGGCATCCATCCGCGAACGGTGCTCTGGAGTCATTCCATATGGGATGTCCTGGAGCTGTCCAACAGGTCTTAATTGTCCGGAAGAAGGAATCCTGGAAGGGGGCATCCCACAACTCTCAACGTGGGAAAACCTCAATGGTCTCGCGATTCCGCTCCCTTCATGAAGCGGCCGTCATGCTCAGAAACTCCCACCTGAGCCAACGTCTGATCCTCGCCCTGACTTCAGATGCATGAGATATTGGTTCAGATCTGCAGGGGGTACCTGCCGTGCCCTCGCCCTGAAACCCAAGGATAGCTTGTCTTCTCAGACTTCCATCCTCACACTCCTGGCCCCAAAGCCCTCAAGTTTGGCAATTCCGGACCCACAATGCAGCACTCTGCCTGCCCTCTAGAAAAAAAAAATGATTGCCTCATGAGCTGCCCAGGCACCATAAATGAGGGTAAACCTACACAGCACTCGACTTTACCCAAATTATATAGTCTAACCTGGGCACTAATGCACTGTCGAACACATCCTGAGCCCGGACCTCCTGACCAACACCCAGAAAGCTGACCGCACACTGAGCACATAAAACCCGCCATGGCCTTAGGTCATCATCTCTTCCCTACCTCAGTTTTCAGGCTTCAGAACCGAGACCTTATCTCCAATCACTGCCCAGGGGTGAGTCTGATGCAGAAATCAGAACTCCTCCTTACCCATGGCAAGAACCCTTGTGGTTGGCATGTTGTCCAACGATCAGTGTAGGAGAAACCCTGAGGCCCCGCCCATTCTTGAGTGCGACGAGGGCATACACACGCATTGTGACCCTCAGCATGAGTCCTGTCCTCTAGTAAGTCCTCTCAGTTGCTGGACCATTAGATGTCATAATGGGCTTGACATGTCCCTAG